>NC_055959.1:36631491-36688991 GCF_018492685.1 Alosa sapidissima | reverse complement strand
GTCCTCTGCAGGCCAAGTCGTGTATCTGCCACATGTGCGGTGCACACCTGAACCGGCTGCATTCCTGTCTCTACTGCGTTTTCTTCGGTTGCTTTGCCAAGAAACACATCCACGAGCATGCCAAAAACAAACGACACAACCTAGGTAAGATATTCTCACAACCCTGCCAAAAACAAACGACACAACCTAGGTAAGATATTCTCACAACCCTGCCAAAAACAAACGACACAACCTAGGTAAGATTTTCTCACAACCCTGCCAAAAACAAACGACACAACCTAGGTAAGATATTCTCACAACCCTGCCAAAAACAAACGACACAACCTAGGTAAGATTTTCTCACAACCCTGCCAAAAACAAACGACACAACCTAGGTAAGATATTCTCACAACCCTGCCAAAAACAAACGACACAACCTAGGTAAGATTTTCTCACAACCCTGCCAAAAACAAACGACACAACCTAGGTAAGATATTCTCACAACCCTGCCAAAAACAAACAACACAACCTAGGTAAGACACTTTCACAACCCTGCCAAAAACAAACGACACAACCTAGCTAAGACATCCTCACAACCCTGCTAAACACAAACGACACAACACAACCACAAACAATACAAACTAGAGTAGACACTTACAACTGACAAAACCTAGCCATGGCATTCACAACTGACAACCTGGGTAAGATACTCTTACAACTGACACAACCTGGGTAAGACACTCCCACAACATTGACACACAACCTGGGGTTATATTCTCAAATGACACAGTAGCACCCACTGGGTTGTGGAGACCTGCTAGTTCTGATATTAGCATTATAGCATTTGACTATTAGTACAGTACAACACTAGCTAAATAAGAAAAGTGATTGATAATGACTGACTGACTATTATTGTGTTACATGCTTCAAATGTAAAGCACTTTGAGCTGCATTCTGTGTATGAAAGGTGCTATACAAATAAAGCTTATTATTATTATTATTATTATTATTATTATTATTATTATTATTATTATTATTAGCTCCCCCCGATCTCATAGTTCTGTTGAAAAGGGCTTTCATGAAGACTGGATGGCATCTGCCACTGCTGCCACTTGTGTAAGTGGATCCTTACAGATCCCCAGTACAACATGGCGCTCGTTTGTGTCTGCCAGTTGTGCAGTTTGGAGTAGGCGTGGTTGTTGATGGGCCACTGTGTGAAGTCTCCTGCCTATTGGAATCCCCTGTCTAGGGCATGAAACACCTATTGCTATGTATATCTGAAATGAACAAACATTCACCTCGTTAACCTTTTTGACATGTAAATACATTTTATTTATATAGCAGATTTGTGTGCAACCCAAAAGCACCAAAAATGACTGGCTCACAGAGTTTTTCATACAGACCATCTTGCAATAAACATCATCCAGATCCAGTTGGAGCAGCAGCTGTGCCCTGTAGTGCTACTAGCATGTGTGCCAGCTAGCTAGCCACCCCACTGTTCAGCGTCTAGGCTCCATAGCAGACGGCCCACTATCTGCTGTGCTGTGCTGTGCTGTGCTGCATTGCTACTGTGGGTGCGTGTAGTCGTCTGCGTGCGTGCGTGCGTGCGTGCGCGCTGGTGCGGGACCTTGATCTCAGTCTGAGCACGATCACGTCAGCTCTCAATACACCCTCAGCTAAGCAGTCTCCCATGCCACATCACTGGAGCACAGTGGCGCAGACCACACCTCACATGTGTACTCACACTGTTTTCACATCTTAAACACGCTTTTTGATTTACAAAGAGAGTCGGGATGTAATATACAATCCCAATCAAAATATCCAGTGGCTATAGTAGTTTGAAACATATTTAGAATGAGTTGCTGCTGCTGTTCTAAATATATATTTAGAACAGCAGTAGCAACTCATTCTAAATATGAAATATAAATATATATATATATATATATATATATATATATATATATACATACATATAATATGAAAACAGCGGCACTTTAAACTGTAGAATAGGCCTCCACACATGGAGAGACTGTCTGGTGTCGGTCCTCAGCTCTCCTCCACTCGGCCTGTTTGAAGCGCAAGGACAGCCCGTGATGACGATGCTGACTAATATTTTGGACTGCAATGATCAGTACTGTAATATACGTAACGTACACCTGCATTTAGTTCAGTGCTATAGTGTACAGTTCTACATTTGGATGAGCAGTAGTGTAGGAGACTGCATTTTCCCCATTCCTTTATGGAATTGTTTTATTTCTAAAAGTGTTTCTGTTTTGTTGACATCAGAAATGACAAATTGCAGAGGTTTCTCCAGTGAGCTGGGAGATGCACATTTGCATCACGTTGTTGAATTATTGATTCGGAGTCTATTTTTCTGACTGTCGGTTATTGAGCATATTGGGTAGAAAGAAGGTTGCTGTTCCCAGTCTCACACACTCACACTCACACACATTCTCTCTGGCTCTTGCGACCATGCACTGGTGCTATTCTCATCTCTCTCCCACACATGCAGACATGCTGTTCTATCTCCTCTCCTCTCCCTTCGTTTCTCAGTTATGAGAAACCTTTCTTTTTTTTTTCACGGCCCTTGGTGGCTGTGGTTAGGTTGCCATGGTAACTGAGCCTAGTTATGGTTGCCGTGGGCAATAAGGATGCAGGGCACATGATGAGAGCAGCTGGTGGTGCTGACACAAGAGCATCTCCAGAAAAGTCATCTTGCATGCACGCGCACACACACACACGCACACGCACACGCACACGCACACACACACACACACAAACTCTCTCCTCTGCAGCTATAGACTTATTGTATGGCATCAATGCCTGATGCTCATGTTCCCCCCCCCCCCCCCCCCCCCCTACTCTCCTCGTCTCTGCAGCTATAGACTTATTATATGGCGGCATATTCTGCTTCGTTTGTCAAGACTACATATATGACAAAGACATGGAACAGATTGCCAAAGAGGAACAGAGGAAAGCCTGGAAATTACAAGGTAAGGCCGGTTTTGTGTGTGTGTGTGTGTGTGTGTGTGTTTGATTGTATCTAGGTGTGTGTGTCTGTCCATTTGTGTCTAGGTGTGATTATGTGTGGGGATATGGATGTGACTGTGTGTGTGTGTGTGTGTGTGTGTGTGTGTGTGCCTGACCTGTGTGTGTCTCTTTGCTGTCAGGTATAGGAGAGAAGTACTCGACATGGGAGTGTGTGTGTGTGTTGGCCTGACCTGTGTGTGTCTCTTTGCTGGCAGGTATAGGAGAGAAGTACTCAACGTGTGTGTGTGTGTGTGTGTGTTGGCCTGACCTGTGTGTCTCTTTCCTGGCAGGTATAGGAGAGAAGTACTCGACGTGGGAGCCTACAAAGAGAGAGCTGGAGTTGTTACGGCACAATCCAAAGCGAAGGAAAATCACTAGTAACTGCACCATAGGTGTGTGTGTGTGTGTTTTCTAGCACTGTTGCTGCATTGGACGGCCATGGTACAGCACATTCTGGCCTTGTGTGTGTCCAAGGCTAAAGCAACAGACCGGTGGATTTAACCGCTGGCCACCCAAATGAGGCGCTTCCCCCTCTCTTTCCTTCTCAATCTCGTGCACCCCCACACCCTCATGGATGTCCGTTTTTATTGCTTTATCACATGATTGGGGAAGCCGTGGCCTACTGGTTAGGGCTTCCCCCGACCAGTAGGAAGCGGCTGAAGTGCCCTTGAGCAAGGCACCTAACCCCTCACTGCTCCCCAAGCACTGTTGTTGCAGGCAGCTCACTGCGCCGGGATTAGTGTGTGCTTCACCTCACTGTGTGTTCACTGTGTGCTGAGTGTGTTTTACTAATTCATGGATTGGGATAAATGCAGAGACCCAATTTCCCTCACAGGATCAAAAGAGTATATATACTTACTTATATATACTTATACTTATGAACAAAGTTTCTTGCTGATTTCAAAGGATGTAATGTTGTTATAGCCACAACATGCGTTCTGTAGCGATTCATGTGTTTATTCATTTGTTGTGTCTGTGTGTGTGTGTGTGTGTGTGTGTGTGTTGTAGGTCTGCGGGGCTTAATAAACCTAGGCAACACGTGTTTCATGAACTGCATCGTGCAGGCGCTCACACACACTCCCCTGCTGCGAGACTTCTTCCTCTCAGACAGACACAAGTGCGAGATGCAATCAAACTCCTGCCTCGTGTGTGAGATGTCACAGCTGTTCCAGGAGGTAGGTTTTTTTTTCATGCTGCCTTTCACACTCCACCCACACACACATGCTGACTTAGGGCCTGTCCACACGGAGACGTTTTTTAGGTTAAACGCAGAGGTTTTGCTTCGTCTTGGCCGAGCGTCCAAACGAATCCTGTAAACGCACTGCCCGAAACCGCACTTTTCTGAAACCTGGTCCTGAGTGGAGAAATCTGAAACCGTAGCCCGTTTGAGTTCGTTTTCGACAGCGAAACAGCACATCCTGCTTGCATATCGATGATGTCATCGCCACACCTCAGCTGCCCTGGACTTGCACTTATAGTATTGCCTAACAATACTAGTTTTCATACATGACATTACCTATGATTACACTCCGTTAATATAAATATCACAACTGATGCTGCGCAGCGCCGATAGCTTATGACTTGGTGGACTGAACACTGTTTTTCCCAGTGTTTTTTTATGCATTCTAGCTACTGTCAGTGACGCGAGAGAACTTAAGTTATTAGGGAAGTGCGGTGTAAGTTTAGGCTACATTAATTTGTGCGTAGTGCCAGTGTCATTCATTTATTTTACATGTCTTACAACATATATACATGCATTCACAGTCGAGTGAAATCAGATATAAGCATACAAAGACGCTTAGAACTCACGTTAAGCCGATGGTAGCACACTGAATGCAAATGCGCGATTTGATGCAGGCAAAAGTATTGACTGTTACTAACGAAGGTTTTATAGCAATATTATAAATGTGGCGACAGAATAGCCTAGAACTTGGGTAAGCCTGTGATAAGCTTTGTGATAGCCAAAACTAATGTGAATCACGGACTATCCTACAACCAAAGAAAGTAAAGGTGATTAGTAGGCCTACCTGTGTTAGCCAAATAAAGGACGGGACTGCACCCTTCACGAACCGTAAAATAAAGTTTATTAGTTTTACAGTTGACAGTTCACCATCAGTCCACACAAACAATTCTGGTTTCCTTGCACTAGCCATTTCGCCATAGCCTATTCTGTTTGTTTTTAAAGCGCACGTTTTGCAAGTTTTGGTGAATTTCTGTAAAGACACAGTGCCGCCTATAGGCCTGGGGTATGAAGTAACGTGTTGGGTCGTGTTGAGATGGATCCGTTTGGACGCAAATATTCTTGATACAGTTCCAGGGAAGACGGAGGAAAAAAAGATTGGTTTGGTACATGTGGACTAGGCCTTACACTCTCTCTCTCTCTCTCTCTCTCTCTCTCACACTCACACTCACACACACACACACACACACCATGAGTAATGAGCCACACTCTCCTTCCCTCTCTCCCTTCCTCCTTCGCTCTCTCTCTACTTCTCTCTCTGCCCTCTTCCTTTCTTCTTTCTCTCCTTCCTCTCTCCCCATCCCCCCATCTTCCTCTCTCTTCTCTCTTCTACATCTACATCTGTAGGATGACGAACGCTACTGATGTGTGAATGGCCACATGTTGCATGTCTGAATGTGGACGATGAAATAAAGATGACATGTAGAAGGGTTTCTGAAGCACTAGATTAACTGTGTTTGTTTCTCCCTCCCTCCCTCTCTCCCTCATTCCCTCCCTCCCTCTCTCTCTCCCTCCCTCTCTCCCTCATTCCCTCTCTCCCTCCCTCATTCCCTCTCTCCCTCATTCCCTCGCTCCCTCATCCTCCCTCCCTCCCTCCCTCTCTCTCTCTCTCCCTCATTCCCTCCCTCCCTCATTCCCTCCCTCCCTCTCTCCCTCCCTCCCTCTCTCCCTCCGTAGTTTTACTCGGGGCACCGTTCTCCTCACATTCCCTTCCGGCTGCTGCACCTGGTGTGGACTCACGCACGCCACCTAGCGGGCTACGAGCAGCAGGACGCCCACGAGTTCCTCATCGCCGCGCTGGATGTCCTGCACCGCCACTGCAAAGGTAACACACACACACACACACACAGAGATGCACACGCGCACAAACACACACACACACAGATGCATGCACACACACACACACACACACACACAGATGCATACATGCACTCACGTTCATGCTAGGGCTGAATGATTTTGATAAATAATCTAATTGCGATTTTTTTTCCCTCCCTTGTATTGCGATTGAGATTTCTTATGAGATTATTATTTAAGCTCTTGAACTTCTGTATTATTCACAAAGACAAGCAATGTCAAGCTATAGTATGACCAACACAATAATAGATCAATTAAACAGAAACTGGTCTTTCCTGGAGCCCAGGCCTGTGTTATGATGGCATTAGGTGATACATCAATTGATATGAATGAAATGTTTTTTATTTAACTACTTGGTAGTAGGCCTATATTTGTTGAACTTCCAGCCTTGTAAATGTGTAATAATTCTTATACATTTCTATTTTGTTTCTATTTCATGTAGATATGATCTTCTTTCGTTAGTTACATGCAGTGGCACTGACACGGCTTCTCCTTGTCCCGCTCTCGCTCATACACACACACACACACACACAAACACACAGACACACAGACACACTCATCTCCTCTCAACTTGCACGTGAATCAGAACAAACTAGATTGTTGCAGCACAAAATGCAGCAGAATGACTGCTCAGCTCGGTATTCACTAAAGGTTAGCATCATCAACACCGCAACACAAATTAAGTTCGATATCCATGCATGCAAATTAACTAGTTTGTTCTTATCACAATAAAGTCAATCGCAGAAACAAAACTCTTTAAAGGGATCCCAGGCAAGCCTGATGCTTTTTCTCTACGAAGCTCCCTCTACCGTCTGTACGTGTCGATACGTGTGCGAGCCCTCGCACACCCCTTTTCTTTGCATCTTCCGTCAAGGGTTTTCGCTGCTTATTCGCCGGCTCTGCCATTATACACACGTTTGCAACAATCGCTAGCGTTTCGTTTGCCTGCCTCTGTGCTGGGGATGCAGGATGTAAACTGATCCTGCTTCTCGCGATGTCTGAGACTTTGTGAGACTGAAGGTCGGCGGGTAGGATACAGTGAACTTGCAAGTGGGATATTCTTCCTACAGGCAGTAGGGGCGGGTGAAGTGATGACTTCATTCGCCCCGTAATGAGTCATCTAACCATATACCAACTTAAGAAGAGGATTAATTAACACGAAAACGTTGCCTGGTGTCCCTTTAAACAGGCAAAGTTAGCAGCAGTTAGCAGCATGCTAAGAGCCTTAGCTGGTAAGCTAATGTTAAAACAGCTGGGTTTTTGGTGGTCAACTGTGTCAACTACTCTCGGATAACATCAGGCATTAAAGGGATACCAGGCAAGCCTGATGCTTTTTCTCTACGAAACTCCTGCAAGTTTGCCAGATCGGGTAGCGGATCTGTAGTTCGATGGAATGAGACATAAGAAACTACAAATTTGACTTGCTTCTGATGTCACAATACATCGTACTTTCATAAAATCATGCAACATACTCTACCATGTCTGTGGACATTGTTATCTCCAAAGCCAGTGCTGGATAAACAAATAGTGTGCATGTGACAGAGGAAAAGTGCTTTGGTGTTGCTTTAATTCATTACCTGTGAAATTAAATGTGTGCGCACCCGCTTGGATATTCCCCCTCTGTCACTGTACTTTAGTAAATGCCCCCTCTTTCACTGTACTTTAGTAAATGCCCTCTCTGTCACTGTATTTTAGTAAATAAAGTTACCAGCACAGGTGAATGGCTGCTGTGTAGCCTAAACAGTCGTGAAGTTTTAGTAGTTTTAATAGTCAGCTGGAGAAGTTAACAATGTTACCAGCGAGAGTTACGGCTCAGAGGAAGGAGAGAAGAGAAAGAACTAGAACCAGGGGCATGTTCCAGCAAAAGGAGAGAAGAGAAAGAACTAGAACCAGGGGCAGGTTCCAGCAAAAGGAGAGAAGAGAAAGAACTAGAACCAGGGGCATGGCAGGTTCCAGCAAAAGGTATGAAGAGTTAACCAAAGTAGCTCTACTGCTCAGACCTTTCTTGACCCGGTTAGCTGCTGCTCTTGTTTACATTTTTTGCTTCTTCAACGGTGTGCAGAGTTGGTGGCACGTCGGCAAACGCTTTTGTGACGTCACATATTGCACAGTGTAATCGCAGCCTTTGTGGTTAGAAAATCGCGTTTCATTATATTGTGATATTACTGCAAATGCAATTGAACATTCAGCCCTAATTCACGCACAGACACACGCGCCGACACCGACACGCACATGCACGCACAGATACAGACACATGGACGCATATACACACCGACGCGCGCACACGCACACGCACACGCACACACTGAAAAACCAGATTCAGAGAACAGGTGTTCTCTGCTCTTTCCTTCTCAATACCAAAACATAGGAAGCACTCTCACGAAAACTCATTTTGGGTGCTAACTCTAGGTGACGACAATGGCAAGAAGGCCAACAACCCAAACCACTGTAACTGCATCATTGACCAAATCTTCACCGGCGGCCTGCAATCGGACGTCACGTGCCAAGTCTGCCAGTAAGGACACCTCGTTTTTCTTCTTCCTTCATCCTGCCCCCCCCCCCCCCCCCAAATCTCTTCCTCTGCCTGTGTGTTCACCTCTCAATCACTTCCCTGTGCTCTGTCTCCACCTACTGGCAGTACACCATAATAGCAGCATGACTCATCCCAATCCTGGAGACTGACTTGAGGATGCGTATGAGGATGCAATCAAATGAGCATATTATTGTTGACTGTGTGGTCCCATCAACTGGCCTGCATGCAAGGAAATCCAAAGAAAAGTATTATTTTAACATGTGGATGTGTGTTGTACAGTATTTGACGATTCCATGAAAATATGATTTGTTTCCTAGCAAGGAACCCATGTTCCATTGTGCTGCGCTACTCACCCATTCAGCTGATGTATGAGAATAATGTGTTGTGCCCAGGGCAGTAAGCATCTGCATGATAAAGACCAGAACAAAGAGGAACACAGAGGTGCTAATGCTCATCCTCCTCTTGTCTCTCTGTGTGTGTGTGTGTGTGTGTGTATCTCTCTCTATCTCTCCCTCTCTATCTATCTCTCTCCCTCTCTCTCTCTCGATCTCTCTCTCTCTCTATCTCTATCTCTGTCTGTTTGTCTCTCTGTCTGTCTCTCTCTCGTTCTCTGTCTGTCTGTATGTGTGTGTCTGTGACTGTGTGTGTTTGTGTGTGTGTGTGTGTGTGCGCGCGCCTGTGTGTGTGCGCCTCTGTGTGTGTGTGCGCCTCTGTGTGTGTGTGTGTGTGCTTCTGTGTATGTGTGTTCGCCTCTGTGTGTGTGTGTGTGTGTGTGTGCTTCTGTGTGTGTGTCTTCGCCTCTGTGTGTGTGTGTGTGTGTGTGTGTGTGTGTGCGCGCAGCGGCGTCTCCACCACGATAGACCCGTTCTGGGACATCAGCCTGGACCTGCCGGGCTCGTCCACGCCCTTCTGGCCCCTGAGCCCCGGCACCGACAGCAGCACTCCCAACGGGGAGAGCCACCTCACCGGCTCCACCACACTGACCGACTGCCTTCGCAGGTGTGTCCCCCACACACACACACACACACACACACACACACACACACACACACACAGCTGACCATCTGCTGAGAGCACTGAAACTCGCCTCGCTCATAATGTCATCAACTCACTCTCTCGAATTGGCCAACCCAACTCCTCTTTTGTTTAGCCTGACTTTTACGTGTGTGTGTGTGTGATGTGGAGATTCAAATAAATGTCAGGGTTCCCACGGGTCATGGAATTAGCCCAACTTTGTTCATTCAATACCCATTTATTCATCTCTCGCTCTAAAAAAAGTAAAAAAAATTCTTGAACGCTACACTACTGTTCTGAAATGTTGTCCCCTTCATTATAAAGTGGGTCATGGAAATTTCTTTTTTTTGTCAGGGAAAAGTCATGGAATTTTACATTTCACTTTGAGAGGGAACTCTGAAATGTGATTGTGTGTGTGTGGATTGTTGTGGCTGGATCGTATTGCCTGAATGTCTCTTGTTTTGTGTGTGCCTGTGATGTGGAGATTCAAATAAATGTGATTGTGTGTGTGTGTGTGTTGTGGCTGGATCGTATTGCCTGAATGTCTCTTGTTTTGTGTGTGCGTGTGATGTGGAGATTCAAATAAATGCGATTGTGTGTGTGTTGTAAAGATTCAAATCAATGTGATTGTGTGTGTGTGTGTGTTGTGGCTGGATCGTATTGCCTGAATGTCTCTTGTTTTGTGTGTAAAATAAATGTGATTGTGTGTGTGTTAGGGCTGGGACAACGCGTCGACGTAATAGATAAAATAAGATAAGATAAAATAATTTCATTGAGCCACTTTTTACACACACAGCCTTTCCTCGCCCCGCCCGCTCTCTCTCATAACGAGCCCGCTGCTCCTCCTCTGCATGTGATTTAACAAATTATTCACGATTGTTGAAGGATTGTTGTTGCCACATAGAAGCACTGCATAGAACACAGTTGGCTAAATTGCTATTAAATCCGCCTAGCATCGTCGTGACCCATGATGCGCAAATTTGTTCAAAACTACAGCATTAAAGTTAAGGTAAACTCTGCTAAGATCTTATCACAACATAGTACAATGAGGAGACTAAACTAAGTTAAGTTACAGTATGCAATCAAGCAGTATTTCAAAGCTAACCTAAGAGAACTGTTTGGATGTCAAGTTTAGCATGCTTACTTGCAGCTGCTTGTATTCGTTACTCAGGCTCATTTTATTGACTCTGAATGTTTGCAAAATCCTGATGTAAATGGAAAAGTGTTTTCCAAGACTCAAAAGTGCTTGTCCAAAGGAGAAGTATGAACCGTTATTTGAACTAACTACGTTATTAATTGCATCCACACATCAGCAGCCTTTTAACTGTGTTAATGTTAGTTGCAAGGATTCCCACACGAACGTCTTAAAATGACAGGCACTCAATTAGACATACACTACTGAACTTTATTGAATGCTACCTCTGACTAAGAATGCATTACTTTGCACTTGTATAGTCTTTTATTTTGGAATCTTAAGAGCAATAAACATATATTACAATGTTAAAGAATTTATGTTTTTTCATTCATATATGTAAATAAACATGTATAAGTTGCTATTAGTGAATTAATTGGGAGATAATCGATAATCGAATCGAAATCGAATCGGACTGAAAAAATGAATCGTTAGATTAATCGATGCATCGAAAAAATTATCGCTAGATTAATCGTTTAAAAAATAATCGTTTATCCCAGCCCTAGTGTGTGTGTGTGTGTGTGTTGTGGAGATTCAAATAAATGTGATTGTGTGTGTGTGTGTGTTGTGGCTGGATCGTATTGCCTGAATGTCTCTTGTTTTGTGTGTGCGTGTGATGTGGAGATTCAGATAAATGTGATTGTGTGTGTGTGTTGTGGCTGGATCGTATTGCCTGAATGTCTCTGTGTGTTCTGCTGGTCTCATGTGGCCAATTCTCTGTTCAGGTTCACTCGCCCCGAGCACCTTGGAAGCAGTGCCAAAATCAAGTGTGGCGGTTGCCATAGTTACCAGGAGTCCACGAAACAGCTGACCATGAAGAAGCTGCCCATTGTGGCATGTTTCCACCTCAAGGTGGGTGCACAGCCAGCCGTCTGGGGGCCTAGCGAGAGAGCAGGCATGACCACAGCCAGCCATCTGGGGGCCTAGCGAGAGAGCAGGCATGACCACAGCCAGCCATCTGGGGGCCTAGCGAGAGAGCAGGCATGTCCACAGCCAGACATCTGGGGGCCTAGCGAGAGAGCAGGCATGTCCACAGCCAGACATCTGGGGGCCTAGCGAGAGAGCAGGCATGTCCACAGCCAGACATCTGGGGGCCTAGCGAGAGAGCAGGCATGTCCACAGCCAGCCGTCTGGGGGCCTAGCGAGAGAGCAGGCATGTCCACAGCCAGCCGTTTGGGGGCCTAGCGAGAGAGCAGGCATGTCCAGCGGAGAGTCTGGAGGGGGAGAGGGACTTTAAGTGAAGCCTTTGTACCATCATCCACCCTGTCTGTCTGTCTATATCTGCGTCTGTCTGTATCTGAGCCTGTCTGTCTGTCTGTGGTAAGAGGTGTCTTGGGGGGTCCTGTAGAATGGTGTGAGTGGTTGAGTGTTAAGACACATCAGGAGTTTTACTCTTTCTTTATTGCTTCTCCACTTCTTTCTTTCTTTCTTTCTTTCTTTCTTTCTTCCTCTCTCTCTATCTCTCTCTCTCTCTTTCTCTCTGTCTCTATCTATCTCTCTTTCACAGCGGTTTGAGCACTCAGCCAAGTTACGGCGGAAGATCACCACCTACGTCTCTTTCCCTCTTGAACTGGACATGACGCCATTCATGGCCTCCAGGTGTGTGTGTGTGTGTGTGAGTGTGTGTGTGAAAGAGAGAGGGAGAGCGATGACCTGTCTAGAAGTTACCTTGAGATGTAGTTATGGCCAAGTGTGTGCTGTGTGTTGCCCCATGACGACATGAAATCTAAATGTAGTTAGTTTAGTAATCACTGTATTGTGCAACTTGAAATCTAAATGTAGTTAGTTTAGTAAACACTTTATTGTGCAACATGAAATCTAAATGTAGCTAGTTTAGAAAACGAGGGTTATGCATATAACCACGGTTCTATGAGTTTCGGATGACAGCACATGGATATTCATCACACGAACGTGCAGGTCGAGTATTAGTAACAACAAAGTCACCTGTGACCTGGGTGACGTCATCGATGTGCACCGGCACAAAAGAGAGGTCGACCCAGGAAGTGACCTCTTGGCAATCTTCTCGTGTTCCCTCCGAGTGACGGCCAAGCTCTGGCGGTCATCCGAAACTCATAGAACCGTGGTTATATGCATAACCCTCGTTCTATTTCGTTTCTCCTGACCGCCAGAGGCGGTGCTTTCAGCACATGGATGACTAGTACCAACAAAGTCATGAGGCGTGCCTACCCATCTCTAGAGATGCTGTGACGAGCTTGGGAGCACTGCTGTTGCCAGAGGGTTATGGGGGACAACATTGACCCTGTAGAACCTTGTGAAAGTGCAGCCTGATGCCCAGGAGGCTGCTCTGCATATATCAGAAAGGGGAACGCCCCTCAGCGAAGCCCACGAGGTTGCTACACTCCTTGTGGAGTGTGCCCGGACCAGCTGAGGGACTGGGGAGTCACTCTGCCTGTAGGCGTGCTGAATGGCGTCCACTATCCACCTAGACAGTCTCTGCTTGGAGAGTGCCTGACCCCTCTTTGGCCCTGTATGGCAGACAAACAAGGCATCACACTGGCGGAATCCCTCTGTACTTGTGACGTACCTCCTGAGGGCGCGCACTGGACATAAAAGCTCTGCACTCAAGTCTGACCCTCCATCCTGAGCTGTCTCGAAAGCTGCCAGGCTAAGAGGCTGGTTGACAAATGTGGAAGAGAGGGTCTTCGGAAGGAAGGAGGGATTCGGCCATAGAGTGACCCCACTTCCTCCAGGATGCCACTGCAGGCAATCCCCGCTGACTGAAAGTGCATGCAGTTCCCCGACTCGCCTTGCTGACGTTATGGCGAGGAGAAAGGCTGTCTTCAAGGAGAGCCAGCTGATGTCTGCTGTCCTCAAAGGTTCGAATGGTGCTCTGCAAAGAGCCTGCAACACCAGAGGGAGATCCCAAGAGGGCACCTGGCTCCGTTGGGGGGGTCTCAACCGGAGAGCGCCCTTCAGGAAACGGGTCACCAAGGCATGGGACCCTACCGTCCTCCCCTCAATTCTGCTATGCCGCGCCGAGATGGCAGCCGTATACACCTTGATGGTAGAAGGTGTAAGTCCCCTGTCAAAAAGTGACTGAAGGAACTGCAGGATGGTTGGCAGGGGGCAGCCTGTCGGCCCCTATCCCCGCGCTTGGCACCATTCAGAAAAGATTCTCCACCTGCTTGCGTAGAGGGCATTGGTGGAGGGTGCCCGAGAGCTATTAATGGTGCTGACCACTGCTGGTTCACAGAGCCCTAGCAGAGGGTCCGGTCCTTCAGTGGCCAAACCCAGAGTTGCAGCCGAGCTGGATCCGGGTGCCAGATCTGACTGCCCAGCTGTGACAGCAGGTCCTTACTCACTGGAAGGCCCCAGGGTTCTCCGTTGAGTAGCTGCAGCAACTTTGGAAACCAAACTCTCCCTGGCCACCGAGGGGCGATCAGTAGCAGCTCGTGGTGTTCCACTGTAATCCTGTGCAGGGTGGGCAGGATCAACGGCAGAGGGGGGAATGCATACAGCCGTTGTCTCGGCCATGCATGTGCCAGTGCGTCCTGGCCCAGGGGACTCGGGCCGGAGAGGCTGAACCAGAGGGGGCAGTGTGTCAACTCCTGACAGGCGAAGAGGTCCACCTCCGCCCTGCCATAACACTCCCAGATGGTCTGTACTACCGCTGGGTGGAGCCTCCATTCCCCTGGGCCGGGGTTCTGACGGGACAAGAGATCTGCGGCTCTGTTGGCAGTGCCTGGCAGATACATAGCCCGCAGACTCAAAAGGTGTTGATGCAGGTGCAAGAGCTGCTGGGCTACTCCCAAGCACTGCAGAGACCTGGTGCCTCCCTGATGGTTGACGTAGGACACCACTGTTGTATTGTCTGTCCTCACCAGTACGTGTCTGCCAGCCACGTCTGGGAGGAAGTGTTGTAGGCCGAGCAACACCGCCTGTAGTTCTAGCACATTTACGTGCAGCTGCCGCTGCAGTGGACTCCAGCGGCCTCTGCCAGACTGCACCCCATCCTTCCTGGGAAGCATCCGTGGCGATGACCTCCCTCCGGGAAGGGATAGAGCCGAAGGGAACCCCCTGTCTCAGGTACCCCCTCCTCCTCCATGGGCGGAGGAGCTGTCTGCAGCTGGGCGTGACCTTCACTAGCCTGTGCCCATGCCGTGCCGGATGAAGGTGGAGGTTGTTCAGCCACCTTTGAAGTGGGCGAAGCGATAAAAGGCCCAGTGGGACCAGGGATGAGGCAGCAGTGAGCTGTTGGAATGTTCTCAGAGTCAGTGACCTGCCCTCTCTGAAGCGGCCAATCAGCTGGCGGATATTGCGAACATTGTCCGTGAATCTAACTCTATGCCTAAGAACACGGTCTCCTGACTGGGTACCAAAGAGCTCTTCTGGTGGTTGACCCTGAGCCCTAGCACTAAAATATGCGCGACCACTGCAGCGGCATCTATGTGGGCCTGAGCCTCCGACTGGGAGCAGGTCAGCCAATCGTCGAGGTAGGGCAGAATACGTATTCCCCGTGCCTGCAATGGACCCAACGGCACTGCTATACACCTGGTGAACACACGAGGCGCTAGCGCAATGCCAAAAGGTAGGACGCAGAACTGGTACGCCTGTCCCTCGAAGGCAAACTGAAGGAACTGCCTGTGATGTGGTGCAATCGGCACATGAAAGTATGCATCCTTCATGGTCGATGGTTGTGAACCAGTCGCCCCCCTGAATGCTCTGGAGAACTTCCACAGTGCGCAGCATACGGAATTTCAGGACCTTCAGGTGGGCATTGAGAGATCTCAGGTCTAGAATCGGGTGGAGACCGCCGTCCCTCTTGGGAATAATGAAATACGTTGAGTAAAACCCACCTTCCTGTGTCTGCCTGTCGACTGGCGTAATGGCCCCCTTTTCTAAGAGAGCGTTGATCTCCTGTCTCAGGGCTAGGGCCTTCCCTGGGTGGCTCACGGTGGTGTTCTTGATCCCTCTGAAGCTTGGCGGTCGGCGTCGAAATTGGATGCTGTAGCCCCATGACAGGGTTGCCAGCACCCAGGGGTCTGATGTTATTGTTTTCCAGCGTTCGAGCTGCTGGCTGGAAAAACTGCCGACCGCTGGTGTGAAGCTGTCACCGTCTGCCCGTCCGCCCCCTCTGGTCTCTAGAGGGGCGACGTGCATCGGCTCTGGTGTCCTGTGCAGGGCCGCGAGTGCGGGAGGTGGCGGAGCGACGAAAGTCATACATGCGCTGTGACTCCTGGCGGGCAGCTGGCCATGGTGCAAGCGCCGGCGCTGGCCCTCTTGAGGTTGGAACCCTGTGCCTGGGCTGGCTCACCCGACGGAGACTGGCAAACTGCTGTCTTGCCTGCACTACCTGTGCACTCCTATCTAGGGCCTGCTGTGCGGCCTGACCAAACAACTCCCCAGGGAGGACAGGGAGAGAGCGAAGTACCCTTCTGTCAGGCTCTGCTAGCGGAGACTGGGCTAGTCATATTTGGCGGCGGGCGAGGGTTAAATATGCCATTAGCCTACCAAGTTCTCTGGTCATGTAGGCGAGGGCCTGGAGTGACGCGTCACTCAGCTCCTGAGATGATGTCTCGTCCGCCCCCTGTGACGTCTGGGCGAGGGCCAGCATCAGGTGGGACATCGAATTACCAATGCGTCCCATACGTGCTGCCGTGTCATAGCTTCTGACAATCAAGTCATCCGTGACACGGCACTGTGCCCGGGGGCAACGGGCATCAGGTCTAAGAGCTTCATTGGGAGACAGAACCAAGGCTGCCATTGATGGCTCTATGTTTGGCATGCTCTGCAGACCATAGGCGTGTGCGCCCTGCATGGTCGCTAGCGCCCTGCAGTCCCTAGGGAGATGGGAAAGCCGTCTAGGTCCCCAGCACCTCTGCAGCTCTTCAATATACGGGGCCGAGGGCGGCACCGCCAATGTGGAGGGATGCGTGGAGCCCCTAAAGAAGGCATTCTGCCTAGGCACGGCCGCTGGCGCCGCATGCAGTCCCAAACGGGCTAACGTTGCCTTTAAAGTTGGCTGAATTGAAGGTCGACCAGCCTCCGACACTGCCCCTGTACTCTGACTGGCGGCGTGGGAGCTGGTCTGAGAGCCACGAGAGGCAGATTCGTGCGGCTCAGGTTCACCCAACTCTAAGCTCTCTGAAGCCCTGATAGAAAGCTCGTCCTCGCCCTGGGCCCTGACCGCGGGTGACAATGACGGCGGAGATGGCTCATCCTGCCAGGCTAAAGAGGTTTCAGCGAGAACACTGCTGCCCTGCGCACTCAACGCCGGTGGTCGTAAGGTGGTGAGCAGAGTCTTGATCTGCTCAAACTCCTCAGCCATCTTCTCCACCTTAGAAGCTAAGTCGGCCTTCTGCTTCTTACCTCTAGATGCTGTGTGTGAAGCCCCGTGTTGGCGCTTGCCAGGTCTCATGGCTGGCGCCGCCTCTTGCCCCCCATTGCCCTGGGAAGTACCGGGCTGCTGATCCACCTGGGCTAGCCTAGCTGACCGCGCTGCCACACTTAGGCAAATGCAATTCATGTCTGCCTGTTCCGTCAGCCCCTGCCTCAGGTGTTCAACCCCCAGGCAAGAGGGGCATTCTGTGTGGCCATCCTCTGGCTCGAGGGGGGCCCCGACAGCTGGCACAGGACGAGTACATGTCCAGCAAAGTGCCCTATGTAGCTAGGCGGGAGAACACCAGGCTGATCAATAGATAATGCTGTAGCCACCGGCGAGTGCACCCTGGCTCTGACAGACTAGACCGCCGTACTGCTGCCTAGGCTTCGTCTTGGAAGCTAAGAGCTAGCTTAATACAGCTGTAAACAATAACAATTTCTGCAAAGATGTTTAACTTAAACAATCTATAAATTATGTTAGCTTTGTCTCCTCTCCGGAGCGAATATCATGCTGCCAGTATGAAACATATATACACACAACTTAATTTAAATGGCGCACTTTGCCATGACTCGCCTGTAACAGGCAACTGAGGGGGGGAAAAAAAAAATGTCTACGGCGAGAAACACCGTCCGGCGACACCCGTTGACTGCAGCGAAACAAATCACCAACAAGTCGTAATAAACGTATTACTTACCTTAGATGAACCGGAGAGCTAGCCATTGAAAACATCCGCCCGCGAGTCCGCGGCGAGAAACACCGCCTCGCAGAACTCAACGCTCCCCGAGCGAGGCCACTCAGACGCGAAGCAAAGTAGACTAACGTAGTCTCTAGGAGGGTGAACCAGTTGGTCACAGCTCCAACCTCTGTGGGTAGCGAGACTTCAGCGTGTTAGTCCAACTGCAATCCTGCTTCAATCAGTTGATTCAAGAGGTCACTTCCTGGGTCGACCTCTCTTTTGTGCCGGTGCACATCAATGACGTCACCCAGGTCACAGGTGACTTTGTTGTTACTAATACTCGACCTGCACGACCTGTGATGAATATCCATGTGCTGAAAGCACCGCCTCTGGCGGTCAGGAGAAACGAAATAGAACACTGTATTGTGCAACATGAAATCTAAATGTAGTTAGTTTAGTAAGCACTGTATTGTGCAACTTGAAATCTAAATGTAGTTAGTTTAGTAAGCATTTTATTGTGAAATTTGAAAATTTATTTGTTTGGCAAGTTTAACCCTTAGAACCCGATTGACGCAAAGTGCATCAAAAAACACACCCTTTCTTTCTGGGACTGTTCATTGCAGCGAGATTAAACCTTTATTGCATGACAGAGCAGAAGTGGGGCTTTCCAAAGAGACTACACACTTGTCTGTACGATCAAGTATGAAAATTAAAAAAAATCATGAAATTAAATCAAATTGCATCATATTTACAGTATATACTTCTCTGCGTTCACCTGCGCATCCATTACTCTCGTTTGAATTACTTGCGAACCCGTGATCGCATCGATATGGCAAGCATATCAGATGAAAGAGGGGACACAGGGCTATCCATTGGTACCATGTATATAGATCTTTCTGGCTTATAAAAACAGACGAAGTGACTGCAATATAATAATGTCATGTACACAAACCAACGCTTCACACCCATTACTCTCGCAATGCAGTAAGAAGTTGAGAATCATTATGAGTGCATACACCATTGACACGCAGGCTAACACGCAACCTTGGGTCAAGTCAGGTCAGATCAGTTCGTGTCACACATATGGAGCGCAGAAAGGTCATTTTTCATCACTAAATAAAAAATGGCATTTATTTCCGTAAATCACACACCACATATTTCTGTAAATTGCTCAGTCTCAGAGTATCCCTCCAACATGGCAATTATATTGCTCTATTCAGGAAAGTCTGACCTACACACACATGAAATGCATGTAGAGCTATGAGCTTGCTGTGGTGAGATACATGTCGAAATATAAGAATTTTTATAATACACTCTTTATATCTTAATTCTTTAAAAATCAAAATAAAATCAATGCTAGTACTAATACATGAAATGATGGCCTAGACTCTGCTGAAAAAAACAATATATAATATGTGTGTGTGGCACAATGACCAGAATAAATCCTTATGAATAAAGGTAGTGAAAATGCCCTAAAAACAGCTTAGGGTTCTAAGGGTTAACACATACTGATGGATAATTCACAATGCAATGTATCATTTTTAATGACAGAACACCCAAGGTAACCAAATGGTGCAATACATCAAGATAAATGTGGGAAAAGGGGCACTTGGTTTGCAACACCATCCATCAAAGTGACTTAAAATTAATATTTGAAGCACAAACCCAAATTGGCAGTGAATTTGACAGCCAGTCAGCAAAGAAACATGAGATCAAACCCTCAGCTGTGTGTGTGTGTGTGTGTGTGTGTGTGTGTGTTTATTTGTTTGTTTACATGATGCAACTCTCAGTGTTGAATTGAAAAAATATAATGTCCGCAAAGCTTTTGACTCCCATATATTTAATGCACAACGTTGCGGCAATAGGCCTTACAATCAGCTGACCTACCATGTGATATCAACTGGTATGATTGAGTGTAAGAGCCCCACTAGTCACTCAATTAAGAGAACACTTACATACAGGTATTACACAAACCTATACATTTCAAAAAGGGCTTACAAAAAACAATCTCCCCAAAGGAGTACATGGCATTGCTATCATCAGAAAAGAAAGAAAGAAAAACAAATATCGAGTCAGGGAATTGTATCATATTTGGGGCAAAGTCATGGAATATCGGGGAATTGTAGCAGTTTAAAATGTACTTGCCAAAAATACATAAGACCTGATATAAATATATTTCCACACAGAATTGGTGTATATGTCGACCTGGTTATTATCTTTACGGCTTGCTTAAGTGGTTGTGGTTAGCCCAATTTTGTTTATTCAACACCCATTTATTCATTTTCCGTTCTGAAAAAAGTAAAAGATTCTTAAACGCTACGTGACTGCTCTGAAATTTTTGGTCAGTATGTTATACATTCATTACACGTCATGGAAATTTAGTGTTTTTGTCAGGGAAAAGTCATCGAACTTTACATTTGACTTAGAGCGGGAACCCTGACCTCTGATGAACTTCACTGCTCTGTGCAGTCGTGGGTGAAATCATTCTTTCTGTAATGATGATTACTTCAAGATTGCTGTGTTTTACTGGATAATAAAATTGATAGTGGTCGCTATGGTTACTAGTGATGCTCTGATATGGAAATTCTTTTAATTTCTTTTTCTCATTCTCTCTCTCTCTCTCTCTCTCTCTCTCTCTCTCTCTCTCTCTCTCTCCTCTCAGTAAAGAGAGTCGGATGAATGGCCAGTATCAACAGACCGTAGATGTCTTAAATAACGATAATAAGTGAGTATAAGTCTCTCACACAACACATTATCACTCCTTCACATCTGTAGCAGCTCAAATCAACAAAGAAATGGAAAAACAAAGCTCAGTCGGGAATATGTGTTTGTGTGTGTGTGTGTGTGCGTGCGTTTTTGCGTGTGCGTGTAGGTACTCGTTGTTTGCGGTGGTGAACCACCAGGGCACTCTGGAGAGCGGTCACTATACCAGCTTCATCCGACAGCACAGGGACCAGTGGTTTAAGTGTGACGATGCCATCATCACCAAAGCCAGCATCAAGGACGTGCTGGACAGCGAAGGGTGAGACACACACACACACACACACACACACACACACACACACACACACACACCTCCACACCTCCACTGCTTACTTCAAGCATACAGTACAATGCTGCTTTTTATCATACTTGAATACTTAAATGTAAAAACAGTATGCTTACATATCACTGCATTGCTAGTGGAAATTGTGTTTTTTCCCTCCCCTGGTGTTTATTTTCTTTATTTAATTTTATTTTCTTCCTCGTGTGTGTGTGTGTGTTGTCCTCCCTAGGTATTTGTTGTTTTATCATAAGCAGTTCCTGGAATATGAGTAGCCTTACCTGCATCTGCATCCGCTGCTGGGAAACCCACAAGCAGCCCCTAGCCGCACGGCTCCGAATGGCCCGTGAGACCCATACACACACACACGCACAAACACAGACAAACACACACACACACACACCTCTACCTGAAAACTCAACTGACTACCCATCTGCCCGAGCACCCGCCAAGCGAGGAAGAGTGGGGCAGAAAAACAAACAAACAAACAAACAAACAAGAAAAAAAATAGACAACAAAGTAAATGATGCAAACCGTTCAGCTGCACTGAGCACACTTGTACTTGACAACGGGGACGGCTTCGGAGGAGCACGCCGACAGCACGACAACACGTGGGGAGGCAGACGAGGAGGTGGGGGTGGAGCGGAGCGCCGAGGAGCAGCAGGACCCACAGGAGCCTCGGCTTTCCCTTCTTCCCTCCTCCGAGATGAAGGGATGCATGGACAGAAGAGAGGAGGAGGAGGAGAAGGGCACATCTCAACAACTACAGTATTGTCTGATTTTTTTTGTACTGTTTAGTTCTGTCGTTTTTTTTGTTTTTGTTTCTCTCCATGGTGCTCTTTTTCTGGTTGTCTCAGCATTAGGGATGGGGGTGGGGGAGGGAGGGAGGAGGGGGACGGATGGACAATAAGGACCTGTGAGATGACTGAACCCAGAAAGGTATTAATGAACACAACAACTTTAAAAAGAGAATATGACAAGTAATTATGATGCTTGTTTGTGACGTTTAGTTATGAAATACTGTATGACTCTCTTAGCACACTTTTCTTTTGGGACAAAACGTGGGAGGACTGCGTGGAAGGGCCAGTTGATTGGCCGAAACTAGGGTGGCGCTGCTGCCCTGACGACGAAAAACAAAGATGAGCCTGGACCTTTGTTTTCCTTTTTACTTTCTGTTTTTGTTTTGTTTTGTTACTTTTTGTACTCGTCTGTCTCTGTCCATGGCAGGTCTTCAGGTCATTGTCTTGTTTTGTCATTTTGTTTTTTTGATATTTTTATTGAATTGTGGCGAGAACCGGGGTGTCCTTGCTGCAAAAAGACTGCGTGGGGTAAAAGGGGAGTCTTTGTCTTGGTTGTGAAATGTTCTGGATGTTCTCTAATGATCATTAAATGGGCACAAGGAGGCGGTCAGCAATATGGCTAAACGAGGCTGTGGAGTGATCTACAGGCACTGATTCACTGTGTTCCCAGCTGTCTCCACATTCACTCTTTTGGTCCTTCTGTCCCTCCCTCCCTGCCTCTCTCTCCCTCTCTCTCTCGCTCTCTTTCTCCCTCTCACTCTTTCTGTCTCTCTTTCTCTCGCTCTTTCTCTCTCGCTCTCTTTCTCTCACTCTCTCCCTCTCACTCTGTCTCTCTCTTGCTCTCTTTCTCCCTCTCACTCTTTCTGTCTCTTTCTCTTGCTCTCTTTCTCTCTCTAACCCTCTACAGGCACTCAAACACTTCTTTCCATTTCATGGTGTTGCAGGGTAACAAGGCTGAGAAATCTGTGTTGGTTCAGCATGTTTGAGATCAGAACCGCTGAAAGCCTTTGGAGAGGAAGTTTATCAGGAAGCTTTTTCTGAGGAATCAACTTTTCACTTTTCCAACCCACGATTCAGTACAAGCACATCCTTCTACACCGTCAGTTGAGTCTCAGATTTAGGGCGGATTCACATATCCAGAGAATTAAGGAAGGAAGGTTCAGAGCCTATAGTTACCAAGAATGGAGGTATGGACACTAATCTATGCTGAATAATCCAAGTATACTTTAATTTCTCACCAGTGCCACAGGGTTTTGGTGTTTCAGGGATCGACTCAACATTTCATCATGTCTGCACCTAGGTTTATGCTGTGCTATACAGTGGATTGGAAGGGTGTGTGAGGGAGAAAAAGCAAGACATGAAGCAGATCCCCACCCAAGACTGTTTTCATCTCTAAAACTTTACTGGACCGCTGCTTCATAAGAGTAACATAACCATGTCAGAAGATTCTCATGGCAGATGTCATAATCATGTCAGAAGATTCTCATGACCGATGTCAACCATGTCAGAAGATTCCCATGGCAGATGTCATATGTTGACATAAATTGTAAAAACAATCAGTGGAGTGTTGAGGAAGCGCAGTTGGTATTTGTCATGTTGGTATGGTGCTGTGACCGCAATAATGATGTGACCATGTTACAATATTTACCAATAACAGTAACATGGCGTTGTCAAATCTCGATATTAGCAGTGACGATGCACATGACATCTGCCATATTTATGACATGGTAATCTTGTGAAGTCTGTTTCAAAAACGGTGTTATCCATGACTACAAAGTCTCGTATGGGTAGCCTAGTCCATTTCTCCACTTTATAGCCTGCTTTAGGGATGCACAAGATTATCGGTGTGTCATCGGTATCGGCAGATAATTATCGGCATCAGTAGATGTTCCTACCAGATAAATAGGGACGACTATATCAGCAGATTTGGCACAAACTCTTAGGGTTTCGGAGGAAGGATCATACAGATCTGTTCAAATAGGATGAGACCTTTTATTTGAAAATGTTTAAATGATTTCTTATTGATCATGACTATATTTCTTAAAGTATACATTTTGCGTATAATGCAAGGAACTGTCCCTGAGTAGATGGTAGGGGAAAGACCCTTAAAGGCCATAGTTGTGTATATATCGCAATTGGCCAAAATTAGTTTTAAAATCAGAAGGAATCCATCCAGCTGTGCACCCCTAGTCTGCTTGCTTGCATATCTACAGTGACCGTGGGATCCATCTGTCTGTGCATTTTATATTCCACCTATCCAGGCTGATGTAATTGTCATATACGTTTCAGATAGTGTAGGTATTTGAACACCCTTGTCTCGCAGGTCATCTCAGTCAGTATACTGCTAACGATGGTGTGGCTGGACATGAGTATGAATATACAGTAGGCTGCAGGATACAGAAGTATCACTGATTCTAAAATCGTATCACAAGCAGACATGTGGGTGACCCTGTACTTGGATAGTTCGCCCACAAAGACTTAACAGATCATCTATTAAGATTAAAGTTTAGTATGTTAAATTGATGTTGAACTGATGACTGAACATTGTAATGACCAAATCCAATCCAATCCCCTAACCTTAAAGGGACACCAGGCAAGCTCTGTCTGAAGCTCTTTTCCTTTTCTTTGCATCTTCCGTCAAGGGTTTTCGCTGCTTCTTCGCCGGCTCTGCCATTATACACAAGTTTGCAACAATCGCTAGTGTTTCGTTAGCCTGCCTCTGCTGTGGATGCAGGATGTAAACTGACCCTGCTTCGGTCGGTGGGTACGATACACTGAACTTGCAAGCGGGATATTCTTCCTACAGGCAGTAGGGGCGGCCGAGAGAGTATTCATTAGCCCTGTAATGAGTCATTTAACCATATACCGACTTGCGAAGATGAGTAATTAACACGAAAACGTTGCCTGGTGTCCCTTTAAATCGAAGTTAACAGAATGTCAGTGGAGAGTTTGCTGGTAATCTGAGCAGCTGTGGATAGCTTGTGGGCGGAAGGTCCAAGTAAATTGTGACCAATGTGTGTATTCTCGACCCAGGCTCAGCGTAGGCCTACTTTGGCCTTGCTTTGTTGAACATCACCAGAGGTGGATGGGACAATTCGATTTGAGACAAGAAAGGTGAAGTATCAGCACATGCAGTTAGTAGGCTAGGTTACATCTCCGAAGTAAAAAAATTAAATTAGTTTTTCGATCTGGATGTTTCAAATGTATTGTTATTGCCAGTGTCTGCCTTGAGTCTAATACATCTTTAACGTCAATCTGACACATTACAAAGTAATCATTTTTAGAAAAATATGATTATGCGAACAGAAGAACGTGATTCATTTGAACACATACAAACTACATACCAAAATATTCGCCACTGTAGTGTTGCACGGTGTATCGATGCTAAAAAGGTATCACGATGCTTTCACGCAAAAAACGATACGATTTCCGACGTTTTTAGAATCAATACTTTATTAAAATAATAACGTTCTGTGTCTATATGAACTGCTGCTCTCACTGCTCCTTGAACGCAAGAGGACTCTCCGAAATTCATCTGGCGAGAGTCAGGTTAACAGTCCTCGGCCTTGCGGATAAAACAAAAGGTGAAATCTGGAACTATTTCAAATACATCGCGAATATTGAAGGCAAGCCATCAGGTACACAGAGGCCCGTTTGTAAAATATGTTTCAAAGTCATTTAAAAGCAGTAGGCTACACATGGAACTTGGCTAAACACCTCACAGACATATCCCAACATTTTTAAAGAGTTCAAAGAACGACAGGTTAACGAATATGCTATAGAAAACACGACTAGCCTACATGGTTAGTGCCAAGTTCTTCTCTTCTGTTTTAGTCTAGCCTAAGTGAAACGAGGTTCTCTGGAATAAAGCGAACCTTCCTTCATCAATGAATTTTGACTAGACATAACGAGCTGTAATCATAGGGTGCTAACGTGATGAAAGCGCAATGTTCATGCCAGAATAACATTACCATAACTTGTAAACTATCTATTTCATGTTCGGTCAGTACTACTGGTAATATTTGTCATGGCATGTAGACTGCAATTTGTTCAATAATTATTGCCCAGATGTAGGATAGGCTACCCGAAATGTGCTAATTAAAGCCCACAGCATATAATACCACCAAAGCGTGAGTCCTAATAATAATAGCGGCAAATCATGTTATCAAAGAAATAGACGTAATGTAGGAATGCGCACAGATATATTGCAACAGGTAATGGTGTAGGCCTATCTGACGAAGACCTGAGTGGTTGTATCGTCATACTTGTACACTGGGCGCAAAGAATACTATCCTCACATTTTTTTGACCCTTTGCAACAGTCAAAGAAATCCCATGAACACGGGAAGGCCTAGGGTAGCCTATACTGTACCTCAGATGGCCTAAAGATTAGGCCCCTCTGCATAGCATTCAGTGATTTGCATGCAGTAATTTGACCTTGATCTAGCCTAGTTTGGCTATTTAAAGCTACTTTATTGCCAAAACACAACACAATGTAAATGAACTATAACAATCAATAAAGGACTTGCTCACACAAAGTAGGCCTACTATTTTACTGACTATAAAAAATAATAATTATGTAGGAAGTTTAGAACCCAGAATTGACCTGCACACTACAAAAGTGCACCGAATTCAACACAAATGACTCGATACACTTGGAGGAGGTATGAGTCCTTTCTTTTTCAAATATTTTAGGATTTCGCCGTAGTATCGTTTCAGTATCGAGCATCGTGATATTTATGGCAGGTATTGTATCGAAGTCATAATTTTGGTATCGTGACAACACTGAGTCACTGAGTATCATCTGCCATGGTGAATGTGGTTAACCTTTTGTTTAGCCTTTCTGTAGCGTGTGGAAACTGAAGAAGCAGTAAGTCTATGGGACATCACATCTTCTGAAAGGGGAGGACATATACTGACAGTAGGCCTACCAAGTTGAAATTGAGAGACCGAGGAAGTTTTGGTAGAGAAGGACTAGTTGTTGGATCTGTCCATAACTAGTGTCTGCTTATTTCAGCTCCTTGGTCCTGAATGCGTCTTGTTCCCACTGCAGTCACTGATTGTGAGTCATGCAGAGGTGATGGGCTTAACAGCCTGATGGCATTTATGACTGTCATCAGTTTCTCAGTGGGGGCACTTATGTTGTCCCTGAAGTGGATATGGTCACAGCAGGGTTGAACTGGCGCTGAGAAACTGCTTCTCATACTAAATAGCCCGTTTGTGGTCCAACTGAGCAATCTCTAAGTAATAGAACTTCTTAATACTTTCTATGCATCATTAGCTATGATTGTATGGATTGTATGTTTCATGTAGTGCTATGGTTTCACCACATGGGGGCACTGTGTTCTGTTTCTGTAGTTAATGCTCAACTCGGCCACGTTGGTCCACCCTGTTCATCTGAAACTGATTTCCTACATGTGCTGTACGGTAGGGTCAACAATTTAATAATTCATATCCTTAAACAATGTAATTTAATGCTGTACAAAAGAACTGGAGGCATCGGCAAACGGGTGATTTCAAGATCTGATGTGAGCAGTTTAACCCATTACAGAAAGCGAGGAGGGACACTAAGCATGCACTTACATCTTTAATGAACAAACCAAACAATTAATCAGAAATGAGAGCACTGTCAAACAAGACTTTAAAAAGCCACCTTGTACAAAAGCACCAGCATGTGAGCAAACAGCAAGCTTAAGCTTCTAACACTGTTCCGGTCAAAAATGACCGATTTACTCATTCCCTGTACCATAAATATGGCATTTTTCATCAGATTGCCTCAAGATCTTATGATATCCTTCACAAAAGGCTTTTGAACACATAGAATTTATTTTGACTACTTTCTTTGAATTTTGAGTGATTTATTCAACGTAGAAACACTTTTTTTGTTTACGGTCAAAAATGACCGCCATAGGAAATTAATGGGAAAGAATATACACTTCATTCAGGAGATAAAATATATCTCCTTACACACACTCCTACAACTTACCACCAATGTTCCCACACACATGCATGCATGCACACACAAAAGCACACACACACACACACAAACAGACACACATACAGTACACACACACACACACTCAGTACATGTTGTCGGTTCATGTTGTCATGTTGCCACTTGTACATGTGAACCACCAATGTCTGCACAGGCATTCACGCACATACGTGAATAGGGGTGAACAGAAACACACCCACCCACACACCCATAAACAGACACACACACATGTACACCCACTCACACACGCATAACACACACACACACACACACACAGTTCATGTTGTCATGTTGCCACTTGTGCATGTGAACCACCAATGTTCGCACACACAGAAACACACACACCCCCCCCACACACACACACACACACAGACACATACTGTACATGCACACACACACAGTTCATGTTGCCACATGTGCAGGAAAACCACCAATGTTTGCACACACATGGAAACACCCACACACACAAACAGACACACACACACACACACACTCTCTCTTTCTCTCTCACACACACACACAGTTCATGTTGCCACTGTGCATGTGAACCACAGTGTCCGCACACATTCACGTACATACAGAAACACACACAAACACACGTGATGTTAATGTTCTAATAATCTGTTTACAAAAATGTTCTATTAAATAATACTTTTTGTCATGGTATTGGTATTTAAGAGCAGTTAAAACTGTTCAGTCAAATTTGACCACGAACAGAAAATTAAGGGGGATAGCAACGAACAGTGTTTAAAGGTTAAACTATCAGCAATTTACTGCATTTATCGCTGTGTGGAGCAGGTGAGGCAAAACAACGTGAGGATGAGCCTGACCGGCCATATCTCTGGGGAATAGGAGAACGTGCTCAGCTGTTCTGAAGAAAGGCCCTGGAGCCCGTCATGATGATCTGCACAGCCATCACTGGAGATCTGTAGTGTCGCAGTTAGTCACACTGATTTTAGCGGTTAACACAGACGGCTTTTCGCTTCAATAAAGGACTCGAATGACTGCAATTCACAAAGCTGAATGAAACTGATCCGAACAGTAAGAGCGAGCAAAAAATTGTACAACCACTCATTGTCTTCCCAGGTGTAGAGGCAGATTTACAAATGCACCACATAAACAAAGGGATGAAAACATAAGAGTTGTGATAAGGAGTGGAAGAGCTATGAGCACGGCCTGTTCTGTAGCCTTTGCTCCCCTCTGGAAAGTAACTTGTTTTGACTGGGAAGCAAGGAGCTTTGAATTAAATACTTATGAAGAAGTTGTGTTTTGAAAATAGGATCTTAAAGCAGTCTGTGCATGAGGACTTAAGACATGAACTGTGTGTGTGTTTTGAAAAGAAATACTTTACTATATGGCATGATGACTCACAAACAATACTTCCTACGCAGAAAAAAAGAAAATGTCAGCCTGGGGGACTGAAATGGTGCGTCTGTTCATGGACATAAGCCTATTCATATACATGCAGACAAGCTCTCAGCATTTGATACAGCCAGACCAACACATGAAAGCTCTACTCAATGAAGGCACATTAGAGGGAAGTGTGTTTGTGTACATGTGTGAGATTGTGTTTGTCTACGTGTGTGTGTTGTGGAGGGAGTCTGTGGTAAGTAGGAGTGTGGCTGCCATACAGGCGCACACACACACTCTAGCCCTTCTCAAATTACCAGTGAGAAAGAGAAGATATAACAAGCACACACACACATTCTGTCATGCACACTTCTGAAGGCTTGTCATTGCATGGACAACAGTCTCACTCTCAAACACGCACACACACACACCCTTAATCAACTACTCTTTTTACACAATCGTGGAAAGGATCACTGGTCATGGCCACTGTGTAATGGTTGCACTGACCTTGGTGAATGAAGACCCATGCACACACACACACACACACACACACACCCTGCTGTGCCATTTCACCTACATACCCCTGCTGTAGTGACTCCTCTGAGGGTTGGCAATGTTTGCCCCGAAGGTTATCTAAACAGAGCACTGTCCACACGTAGGAGCAGGCCGGCCGGCCCCAGTCCTCTGTGTCAGAGCCAGAGCCAGGATTCACTGGCGAAGGGTTTACTGTCAAAGTCCCAGACATCCTAAAATCCCAGTCTTAACGGGGCTTCATCCAGCAGTGAATCTAGTCTTTGAGTCGTGGATTTTGTGGTATGTAAATATACCCATTACAAATAAACATCTCTCACTGGACACAGTAGAATGATGGTAAGGGAGAAAAGGATGTGCATCTATCACTTCACTCATACCTGTTCCCCTACACTGATTTATACTAATAACATCATAAATGTACAGCCTGTGTGTGGGGGGGGGGGGCATATGTAAACGTCAAAGCAATATGATTCTTGACCTCACACTGACAACCCCAAAGAACACCTGTCGCAGAACAAGTCCCTGACACATTCCAGAGCTGTCATTTCTAATGTGGAGTTACACCTCTTGGCATGTCTATGCTCCTGCCCCTTACAGTCTGTAAGGTGTCAGGGATGATACTACGAAGCCACAAACAGCTCAAGAGCCATTTATTTTAGCATGACCTACTTTACATCTCAACAGACAATGATACTAATAAATACTGTAAGTAAAACTGTTGTAAACAGCGGAGTCAACTTTCACGCAGACTTAAGACGTGGGTTATAGCGTCTGATGTGGGGTGGGGGGTGTGTGGAGAGACCGGTCATATGAACAGGTAAGGAGCCAGGGGAATGGTGAGGGCGAGGGCAGCTCTTCCAAATGGGCACACACAGGCTGGGGGATGGAGCCATGGCACACACAGGCTGGGTGATGGAGCCATGGCACACACAGGCACACACAGGCTGGGTGATGGAGCCATGGCACACACAGGCTGGGTGATGGAGCCATGGCACACACAGGCTGGGTGATGGAGCCATGGCACACACAGGCACACACAGGCTGGGTGATGGAGCCATGGCACACACACTCGGGTGAGGAGGCTAAACACAGAGAAGAGCAAATCCTCTGACATGGTCTGTACGGCAGTAATTCCATAGTAAATGTATAATTCCATAATACTATAGAGCAATTTAAATAACACATGCCCACATTCATGCAGGACATCACACACACACACACACACACCAACTCAAAACATGAACAGGGTTTACAAGCAAACAACATGTGTATACCGGTGTATACGTGGGTTACTGGCATCAGAAAAAAAAATGCTATACACAGAGAAATCTTCATTACTGCAACACAAAATACAACACCCACACAAATGAATACATTCAACTGGTTGGCCACAGACTCAAGACACCCTCAACACTGCCCACCACCAGACGTCAAAGGATGAACATCAAATCTCATTATGAACTTGACACTTAATAAAAGTCAGCCAATCAGTCAGACCAAACACTCCTCCGTGTGTGTTCGGTCTGCTTTGTCTGTTCCTCTGAATACAGAGAGTATCTGGGTTGGCAGGGCTGAATTGTCCACTTTCAGTCCAGTGTTTTAGGAACAGGGTCTGCTCTCCCATCCACCTCCCACACAGACACATCCCACTCCCAGACATCACTGGGCGTAGCTGCTTGCCCATTTTCTCCTGGTGGTGGTGGTGGGGGTGGGTGTGGGGCTCTAGTGTCTCTGGCTCTGGTATCTGTTAAAGACTGTTTCTGTGTGTCCAGAGTCCTCAGGGCTCACACGCTGCCCATCTGTAAGGGGTCGAGTGACGACGTACATTTCATCATCTCGGGGTGTACACACGGGTCAGGGTGGACGTCCGCCGTCCATACACCCTCCAATTGGTTTCGGACTTGCGTTCATATAGCCGCAAAAGCTACAAGAGCACCAACTGCACACAGTCACATACTCCACACAGACTAGAAATGACAATAAGAACACAATAACAACAAGGATGTGTCCATGGTGAGGGCAGACTAGAAATGACAATACAATAAGAACACTATAAAAACACAATAAGAACAAGGATGTGTCCGTGTCCAGGGTGTGGGCAGTTGTCCGTGTGTGTCCGTAAGCGAGTATATTGTGGACGCTGAGATGGAGAGAGGGGAGCGGAGTGCTGACCCATAGAGGGTCCAAGTGTTTCTGTCATGAATAACAACAGCCGTCTCTCTCTCTCTCACACACACAGACACACACACACGTGCACGCACATACGCATTTCTGTTGAAATGGAAGGTCTCTAGGGGCCAGCGACGTGTGAATGTGTTGCACTCTCATCTTTATGGAAATAAAATAGGGTCTCTAAAGGTTAGCGGTGCTAGATGTGTGTTTGTGTGTGTGAGAGAGTTTGGGTGTTTGTGTGTGTGTGTGTGAGAGAGAAAGAGAGAGTTAATGTGTGTGTGTGTTTGTTTGTGTGTGTGTTTGATTCAATGGTGTGTGTGTGTGTGTTTGTGTCTCATCTGTATGCTAATAAGAAGGCTGTCGGGGATTAGCGGAGGTGATCATGTGTGATCATGAGCCTCATCGTCCACCCTATGTAAAGGTCAACAGATCAGCGCGCATGCCATCGGCCCTTATGGAGAAAAAACAGACACATTACAGGCAGCCAGGGGGAGGGCCACCCATCTGGATAATGGATTTTACGTTATGTGCCTAATTTTTTCTCCTGATTTGTTTTTCTATGTGTGTGTATACCGGTGTGTGTGCCGACTGGTACGTCACTGTCCTATAATATATTTTTTACAGCATATGTTTCTGTGTGTGTGTGTGTCATATTTTGCCCTTGCTTGGTCTGTCAATCTCCTATAATGTGTATAAATATGTGTGTGTGTGTGTGTGTTCCAGAATCAGCCACTTAAGCCACCTGAAGATCCACAGTAACAAGCCCACCCCCAAGGAGGACCATCATACTCGACTCTGAGTGATGGTGTGTGTGTGTGTGTGTGTGTGTGTGTGTTTGTGTGTGTCTGTGTTTGTGTGTCTGTCTGTCAATCCATACTCGACTTCCGAGTGATCGCCGATGGTGTGACTGTGTGTGTGTGTGTGTGTGTGTGTTTGTGTGTGTGTGTGTGTGTGTGTGTGTGTGTGTGTCCCTCCTAGATGCTGGTCTGCAGGTCCCCGTTGAGCAGTGTGCCCTGGGTCTCTGTGGGGTCGTTCATCATGCGCGACTTGTCCTGCTGGCTGTTGCTGCGCTCTGCCTCCTCCAGCGGGCCGGCCCTCCGCAGGCACAGAACGTTCTGGAAGCTCTTCTTGAAGTTCTCCGACAGGAAGGCGTAGAGGATGGGGTTGGCGCAGGAGTTGGCGTAGCCCAGCACCACCACGCAGGCGAAGGTGTTGCGCAGCGCCGGCGTGCTGCTGATGCTCCCCGTCACCGACGTCACGTTGAACACGTAGAAGGGCAGCCAGCAGAAGACGAACACCGCCACCACGATGGACACCATGCGGGTCACCTTGCGCTCAGAGCGCTTCCTCTTGCTGGAGCCCACACGGATGCCCGAGGACTTCACCTGGACAGGGAATTAAAAACACATCTCCACATTATCAAGTCAGATGAAAGAAGCCTTCTATTTACAGATTATGATTTCCACATTATCAAGTCAGATGAAAGAAGCCTTCTATTTACAGATTATGATTTCCACATTATCAAGTTAGATGCAAAAGGCCTTCTATTTACAGATTAAGATTTCCACATTATTAAGATAGATAAAAAAAGTCCTTCTCTTTATAGATTAAAATGTCCACATGATCAAGTTAAATGAAAAGAGCCTTCTATTTATAGACCAACATTTATCACGATGCTAGACGAAGGAGGCCTGCTATATAAAGAGCAACATGGAGCCTTAAAATGTCCACATGATCAAGTTAAATGAAAAGAGCCTTCTATTTATAGACCAAGATTTATCACGATGCTAGACGAAGGAGGCCTGCTATATAAAGAGCAACATGGAGACTGGCCTGTGTACAAACATTGCTTTTTAAACACACACACAGAACAGACAGCCGAAGGGCCACAGGGAGCAATAATCTGAATTAAAAAAAAAGATTCTACATTCAAATGAGAAATTCAGATCTACACAGGAGTGGTGTTCAACCCCTATTAAAAAAAGATTCTACATTAAAATGAGAAATTCAGATCTACACAGGAGTGGTGTTCAACCCCTATTAAAAAAAAGATTCTACATTAAAATGAGAAATTCAGATACGCACAGGAGTGGTGTTCAACCCCTAGTGCTATAGTGGGCAATCAACAAGCAACCTTTGTGGGCCAAAAATATCACCAACTTGAGCAGCCTTCGAGAGCTTTTCACTGGTGTTATCAAGCAGGAAATTAATAATTAGTCCCATCTCAATGGATAACAATGGAGATCTTATTATCTCAGGGATCTTATCTCATACGGCCTGTCAACAGAAGACCCAATCAACACATTATTTATGCTCTTCAATTATGAATACAAAAGGTGAGTAGAACTGAATTTAACATCCTCAAGTGCAATGCGCATTCGATTAAATTCATATTGCTAGAAATCAAGGCATTTATATCGGTTCTTCAAAATTATGAACAGGCATTTCGAAAAGTGGTATAGAAAGACCAATAGCAATGCCATTCCTCAGTGCAATGGCTTGGCTAACTGAAATTACACATCAATTCCATCACAAGCACTGTAGTGATTCAGTCCTCGCAAATATACTTGCAGGATATATAAAATCAGTGCCATCACACTTAAGCTCATTACTTAGCAGTCTTTTCTGAAAACACAGCTGACAGATAGATCATGCTCTAAAAATAAGACTTTGTCCTCACGACAACATCCCCACCCACGTATTAAAGCACACCAGATGAATGTCCTGGACATTACATTATGACTACATGGCAAGAGAACACACCAGATGAATGTCCTGGACATCACATTATCACTACATGGCAATAGACCATCTGAACACCTTTTCCCACTTATCTACTTAATCATTAATATCTGCCTCATGCTAATACTTGGCTATAGGGCTGCACGATTATGGCCAAAATGATAATCACGATTATTTTGACCAATATTGAGATCACGATTATTTATCACGATTATTTATTAATTTTAGTGACAAAAATATTTTTTTCCCTAAACATATTGGACTTGCTATCTGGCTCATCCAAATTCTTCCCTTCACATTTACTCCCCTACATTACTGCAAATATAGACTTGACTGTGACTTCCAAACCAATTTTTTGTGCATGCTACTTTGTTAATATTTGGGGAAACGTTAACGGCCCACCGGGAATCCTCCCAATGCTCCCCATTAGCCAGTTAAGCTCTGCTTCTTGTTCCTAAGTTTAATCGCTTAGTCCAGGGGTTTCCAAACTTGAAAATTGGCCGGCGGGCCACACACTAATAATAATAATAATAATAATAATAATAATAATAATAATAATAACATTTTGTAGTTCCCAAATGGAGTAGGATAACATAGTTAGATCTGCTGCTATGGAGATACTATCTATCTCGATGTAACAAGCTGTTTTGACATTGACATTGTAAACGTTGTCTAAGAAGAGTGTAAAGCAGTTTGCAGTAGCCTAAAGTTGACCACAACGTCGTCTATCGCTGAAAAGAAATAGCGAGCAGCCTATGATAAACTAATAAATGCTCGGCGGGCCGGATTAAAGTGAGTGGCGGGCCGCAGTTTGGACACCCCTGGTATAGTCATTCGTTAAAATGTAAACCACTGACGTGTAGGCTACATTTTCATTATTGTTCACTCGTTTTGCGTAGGCTGTGTCTTGAAACGCATATGCATAGTAGGTTGCTACGGAACCCTAGAGGGGTCATCGCAAAATGTTTTGCATGTTGAGAGAATGTGCGCTCGTTTTACTAAATCGTACGCTCCTTTTACTAAATTGTGCGCTCGGTTTACTAAATCGTGTGCACAATTTACTATATTGTGCTCTCGTTTTACTATAGTGAGCTCATTTTACTAAATTGAGCTCTCATTTTAAGCAAAGTAATACTGGGCTACTGTACATAGCCTGAGAAGCTGAGCATCTCCCGTCTCCCGTTTCATAGTCCGTATCAAAGCTTACCTCGTTGTGTGCATCATTGGTGTGCGGGTGGGTTATATGGTGAGGCCCATCGGGCGCTAGAGGGAACCTTATTGTATTGGGTGGGTATTAGGCTACTACTAATACGCAGTAGCCTATTTTTAGCCTACCAACAGTACAGTACTACGTGTTGGGGATAAGCTCTTGGCCTTCTGCTGCGCCACACATACCACACATCTGATTTTTGATCGTCGTTTTTTGTATAATCTAACTAGCCTACTAATAGTTAACATAATGCTATTAGTCCACAGTGCATCCAAACTGAGCTAGCAGTGCAGGGAACAGCTGTCATTGGTAGGCTGTATGCAGGCACATGGTCAGACAGGTTTAAGGAGCGCTTGATTTGTTTTGTAGCGGAGTGTTCTATGGGTTGCCAGGTTGGTTCTATGGATAGAGCACGCATTTTTAATATCGCTCGATCACGCAAATTTGATCATGGGAAGCCAAAATCGTGATCGTGATTAAAATTCGATTAATTGTGCAGCCCTACTTGGCTATAAAGGTAATCTATTTTATCTCTAAAAGGTAAGGTTGACTGATATTTAGCAGACACTTTTAATCCAAAGTGACACATTCTTATAATTTTTAGTGCTTTTGTGGTTTTATCTCATTAGCAACTTTTCTTTAAATTGATGGCACTTTTATGTTTCTTGCAGCCAATTATTTTTTAGTATTGGCTGTTATACTCTTGTGGCATCTGATGACTTCCTGTTTCTGCAGATATTATTGCCATCTACAGTACGGTCATAACTATCACAATTAGAATCTCTGCGACGTTTCCCAGCATACCCGGCAGAAGCAGTGACATCACCAGCCCAATCCTTTCTTCCAGTTCTCTTTACAGCAGAACAGGCGTGAGTGGGCTACTGCCAGACACCAGTCTCAAACAGACATCGCAGACGTCAACGGGGCAACTGTGGCCTACTGGTTAGGGCTTCGTGCTTGTAACTGAAGGGTTGCCGGTTCGATCCCTGATCAGTAGGAAAAATGTGGGCGGGGGAAGTGGTCATCCACGGCTGAAGTGCCCTTGAGCAAGGCACCTAACCCAGGGCTCTACAGTGCGCCCATTTCACTCGCACATGCGAGTAAAAATGATGGCGTGCGAGTGCAAAAAAATATTTAGGCGCACTGGTGCGAATGACTTCTAACCATGTTAATGTTTGTCTACAAAATAGACCGCAACATCGAGAAACATTACTGGTGCAAACCATAGAATCACGTCGCGAATGCAGCATAAAAACTACACCTCCCATCAACGTTAGCAGTTTCGCGTTGTGACTCGCTAGTAGTCGCTTCTATCAAATCCAAGAGCGCACAGAAAAAGCGGAAAGTTAAACTAGCCAGCCAAGATGCAAAGATTGAAGAAATTAGTTCTTCTATCCACCGAATTCATTGGATATAGGAGGAACAGGATGAGATTCTGAGAATGCAGTGAGAGAAGGAAAGGTAACCCAACATGCCTTTTAGCCCAGTTGACGTATTGGCTGCAATATGCAAAATATAGCTGTAGCGAACCGGCACAAAAGTAGCCTCCCGTAATACTCCCATTTTATTCAAAGGTAGAACGCTACTGACAACTCCAGGCTTCAACACATTCTTGTTTGTTTAAACTGAATACAAGCTGAAGTGCAAAACGAAAGTAGGCCTAACGTTTGCCTAACTGCCCCCATCAATGCAGATATTTCAAATAAAAAATAAAAGTATAAAAAAAATATATATCCTTGATTAGACTATGTTGGGTTTTGTGGAAGAGCAAATGGACTGTTTTAGTAGTAGTATTCAGTATGCAGTCAGATAGGTCACCATAGGCATATTTGGATTAGCTACAGATGGATTCACAAATAAATAAATTAGCCTACATTTGGCAGGATACTTGATATACAGGCTGAATGCAAATATGGCAATATATTATATTATTTTACATTAACAAAATGTAGGAAAAAAGAACAGACTGAAAATAAAGTAGGTTTAAAATCCTGTTCCTGTAGCCAAATGTTGTCAGTCATTCTTAATCTTCACAATTGGTGCACTGGCATGTTTAACTGTTAGCTGCAGTGTAATGTTAGATTATGTGTAAGTTAAGTACAGAACTGACTGTGCGCCCAAATTTTTGTCTGTGCTCCTACATTTTTTAACTTGGGCGCACAAGTGCTCCTGGAAAAAAATGTTAGTGTAGAGCCCTGTAACCCCTCACTGCTCCCCGAGCGCCGCTGTAGCAGGCAGCTCACTGCGTCAGGCTTAGTGTGTGCTTCACCTCACTGTTTGTATTGAGGTTTGTACCTGATTTTACATTTACAAACACTGGGATGTTCACCCAGATAGCGTCAGTGGGCTACTGCCAGAGGCCAGTCTCAAACACTGGGATATTCGCCCAGATAGCAGAGATTGCTATAATGTGTGTAAGAGCAATGCAAGGGACAGGGTCAGGTCTGGCCAGTTCATTAACAGACTGAACAACTGAACTGGATTTACTCTGTGAGCCTTTAATCTGGGCAAATCTGTAAATTCTTGAACTAAAAGATCAAATCTTGCCTTCTGGATATTCTCCTAATCCTCCACATCTATGTGTTGCTAGGGTGTCACTTTCAGCCCAAACTAAATTCCTTGTGTGCACTCACTTGGTCAAATAAACCTTCATCATCATCATCATGGATCATGATTATCAGTGTACAGTAAGTAACAGCATTTCTAAGGTAATGTGAACGTGCTTGGTGGTCACCGATGAGCAGGATCATGATTATCAGTGTAAGTAACAGCGTTTCTAAGGTAATGTGAACGTGCTTGGTGGATCAGGATCATGAAGAGCGTTTCTAAGGTAATGTGAAGGTCACCTTGATGATGATGAGCAGGTAGCAGAGGCAGATGACCAGCAGGGGCAGGAAGAAGCCCAGCAGGAACGTGTAGAACATGAAGGCCGTGTAGTATGCCTCCTGCGGCTCGGGCCACACGATGCTGCAGAACTTGCCGTCCCGGTTGCTGATCAGGCCGCTGTAGATGATGATGGGCAGGTTGACCAGCAGCGACACCACCCACACGGCCAGGTTGATGGTCTTGGCCACGCGCGGCTTGCGCCACCTGGTGGACTTGATGGGGTGCACCACGGCCAGGTAGCGGTCGATGCTCATGACGGTCAGGCAGAAGATGCTGGTGAACTGGTTGAACGAGTCCACGGTCATCACCACGCGGCACATCGCCAGGCCGAAGGGCCAGTTGACCAGCGCCAGCTGCAGGGCGATGAACGGCAGGCCCAGCATGAAAAGCACATCGGCCACCGCCAGGTTCAGGATGTAGATGTTGGTGACCGTCTTCATCTTGGCGTAGCGCAGGATGACGTAGATGACCAGCGTGTTGCCGCACAGGCCCACGGCGCACACCACGAAGTAGAGGATGGTGATGACCACGGTGCTGGTGCGCTGGAAGTCCGTGTCGGTGTCGTTGTGCGCGCCCGTCTGCGACTCGTTGGTCATTGGCAGGAAGCCGCTGTCGTACAGGACCGGCTCGCTGAGGTTGGGCGGGGGGGACAGGAGCAGCCAACTGTCCTCCATGATGTCACACTGAGGTCACTTCCTGAACAGACTCTTGAGCGGCGTCATGCCTGGCAACAAGAATATGAATGCATATGTCACAATAAAGGCAGGAATGTACGTCATAATAAGAGCATAAATGTATATGTCCCAACAAGGGTATAAGTGCATAGGGCACAATAAGAGCAAGAATGTCACTATAAGGGCATGAATGTATAAGTCACAACAGCTACAACATTGCATGTTTTCTGTAGGCATTTGATGCAACCAATTAAATAGACAATAGAGGTGGGGAGAAATGACAGCTGCCTGTTTTGTGACGTCAGCCTATCTGTCAGAACTGGTAGTGTCATCAGGTGCAAACAGATCAAGGGCCCGATCTTGGCCATCAGAAACGGATGGTCAGAAACGCAAAGCTTAAGGGCGTGTCCGGTCCACCTTTGGCGTGATTTTGTGACCAGACGTCGGGCGCATTGTTCAAAAGGGTTGTTCTTCTGTTTCTTAGTCAGTCATGGGTGTGTTTTGGGCGTAACATTCTTTCAACCAATGAGAGTGACATCTGTCATTCCCTTTAACAGCAAGCAGCGCATCAGTATTTTGACAGCCAGCGGTGGATTTGAAGGAATCTTTTTGCAAGCTTGCTTTACTAAAATCTGTTTTTACTAAAACCTGTGTGTGACTAGCAGAGTATACTTGCTTTACTAAAACCTGTTTGTGACTAGCAGAGTATACTTGCTTTACTAAAACCTGTTTGTGACTAGCAGAGTATACTTGCTTTACTAAAACCTGTTTGTGACTAGCAGAGTATAGCCTACATGCATCTGCACTCGCCTATTATTTGAACTCATAGGCAAAGTAAAGCTAACTTCATCGTGGACTCATAGTCAACGACAAAATCAAAAACATAGCCTGAAAACACAACAACACTTACCCCAATGTCACCAATTCTGAGATAACCTTGAAACTTTATATAATAACTGAATATGAAACGTTATAATAATTGAATATGACTGAAATAGTTGTATTCTGCCATTTGGCTCATAAAAACCTGTACATTTGTTTTGTTTATTGTGATGTGGAAGGAAAGTGTGCAGTTTTCTGCTCAGCCACTGGGTGAACGCCAGGCTGTTAGAACAGCATTATGAGCTAGACTGCTGCTTTTGACATTGTGCTACAGTATAAAAACATTAGAACAGCATTATGAGCTAGACTGCTGCTTTTGACATTGTGCTATAAAAACATTAGAACAGCATTATGAGCTAGACTGCTGCTTTTGACATTGTGCTATAAAAACATTAGAACAGCATTATGAGCTAGACTGCTGCTTTTGACATTGTGCTATAAAAACATTAGAACAGCATTATGAGCTAGACTGCTGCTTTTGACATTGTGCTATAAAAACATTAGAACAGCATTATGAGCTAGATTGCTGCTTTTGACATTGTGCTATAAAAACATTAGAACAACATTATGAGCTAGACTGCTGCTTTTGACATTGTGCTATAAAAACATTAGAACAGCATTATGAGCTAGACTGCTGCTTTTGACATTGTGCTATAAAAACATTAGAACAGCATTATGAGCTAGACTGCTGCTTTTGACATTGTGCTATAAAAACATTAGAACAGCATTATGAGCTAGACTGCTGCTTTTGACATTGTGCTATAAAAACATTAGAACAGCATTATGAGCTAGACTGCTGCTTTTGACATTGTGCTATAAAAAACATTAGAACAGCATTATGAGCTAGACTGCTGCTTTTGACATTGTGCTACAGTATAAAAACATTAGAACAGCATTATGAGCTAGACTGCTGCTTTTGACATTGTGCTATAAAAACATTAGAACAGCATTATGAGCTAGACTGCTGCTTTTGACATTGTGCTATAAAAACATTAGGTGAGGCAGGTCAAACAGGTTGTATCCGTGTTCTTATTTTTGACCGTTAAAAACCAAAAGACCAATGAACATATTATGGAACTAAAACATTACCAACAAATCAGATATAGGAATTGGGCCAAAATGCTGTGCAGTGCAACACAAAGAAGTGGTCACCCCAGAAGCTGGTACTGAGAGACATACATGAAAGGTTTATGGCTAGGGCTGAGCAAAGGTGTGCGTGTGCGGGTTTGTGTGTCTATGAGTGTGTGTGTGTGTGTGCGGGTTTGTGTGTCTATGCCTGTGTGTGTGTGTGCAACTGTGCATGTGTTTGTGCGTGTGTGTGCGAGTCTGTGTTTGTGTGTACGTGTCTGTGTGTGTGTGTGTGTGTCCGACACTGTGAGTATGAGTGTGAGACAGGACATGAATCAGCTCTGAGGGTGGTGAACGACACAGACACAGGCATGAGAGGAGAGACAAGGGCCTGCCAGCTGCTGTCTGTTTGGCGGCTGCTGGATGAATGCGACGAAAAAGTCTGAGGAGAGAGAAACAAAGTGAACCGGGAGGGAGAGAGGGATGAGAGAGGGAGGAGGGAAGGAGAGGGGGATGAGGGAGGGAGGAGGGAGGGAGAGGGGGATGAGGGAGGGAGGAGGGAAGGAGATGGGGATGAGGGAGGGAGAGGGGGAAGGGGAGAGGAATGAGGGAGGGAGGAGGGAGGGAGGGAAGGAGAGGGGGATGAGGGAGGGAGAGAGCGAGGAGAGGGAGAAGAGCTGCTGATCAGACTCACAGAAGAACTGGGGGTATGTGTGTGCGACCTGCGTGTGTGTGTGTGTGTGTGTGTCAGATGGGAGTGCAAAGGAACAAAGCAGTCCCAGCTGAAAGAGGCAGGTGAGAAATCCGCATCAAGTGCAGGAAAGAGTTCAGATGCAAAACCCTCTAAATCTAAATCCACTTTCGTTTTAAATTAGCTTTTTTTATCAGGCTCCTATATGTTTTTGCCTAAAAATGAATATTTTAGACCAGGAAGCGAGTGGTATTTAGCAAGTCTTGAAGCAAAATTTTTTGTTCAATGTACGCTATGTGTGGAGAGCCTTGTTGTTTCATTTTCGATAGAAATGGCATTTAGAGGCTTTTACATCTGAACTGTTCATATATAGAAGCATGATTTGGCAGGTGAGGAATCCGAATGAGATTGAGTGCAGCAGGATTTGGCAGGTGAGGAATCCAAATCTGATGGAATGCAGGGATAGCCTACTGCATGGAGGGGCAGGATTTGGCAGGAGTGAAGAACTGCAGGAACTGAAGGGTTAAATGACAAATATGTGTCAAATGACACACATATTTGGTGTATGTACTTTTGACCTCATGGCACAGAGTGAGCTCTGTTACAATCTCTGTTCTCTGTTCTCAACCCTTGGGCCTTAGTCTAACTTTAATTTATGAGAGGGTGTGTTTCCAATCAATCAGTCCAACTTAAGTAATTGAAATAGAGGGCGTGAACAGCGCGTGGTGTCTGGGGCGGTGACGCAGGCATAAATATGAAAGCAACAGGTTTCATAATCTAATTCCCCACACCAAACGCGTTATTCACTCTATATTTATAAACGCAGGAAGCTCAGAACGCCCACAGTAAATATCAGCGGAGAGGTATTCAAATGGCGCATTAAAAATATGCAACCCATATTGATTAGGAGGACTGGCCTGGACTGGTTCCAATCGTCACCGGTCAGAGGGGCATTCTCGGGGCCCTTCATGAGCTTTGCCCATGGCATTCTCGTGACAAATGAGGGCGCGTTGAACATCACCGACCGTTGTCAAGTTTTTGTGTTAGGCGTAAAGTTCCGTCTGTTTCTCTGATGGAATATTGTTTTACATCATCTTCCTATCAATCATTAGGACACCAGCCTCCGACCGTGAGTCCGACCTGATATCGGGATCCTGCAGGCAATCTCTGCGTGTGCGTTGTCAGGTCCAAGCCTGCGGACAGGCTGGAGCATGCGGCTGGAGCTTGCGATAAGCGCACAGCGCAAACACTACATCAGAAAGCGACGTGTGCGCAAACACACCTACATCCGTTGAGGATTGTTTGTACTGTACAACAGCCGTTTATAAGTATGGATGCAACTGCATTGAGTCAGAGGGGGATTCTCTCCCAGTCTCATTAGATTTGTTTTCGTGGTTTCACCTGAAAAACTTCCAGAACAGTCGTAAGCAGACTTTCCCTAACCACAACATAATTTTTAATACAATTAACATTTTATAAATTAAAAACAACGAGTTGCTATAGGCTACATTGTTTTTTAGAGTTACAAAAAGGGATTCAACCCGTTGTTTAATTTGTTTTTAAAACCTCATGTTCAACACAAAGGCACATACTCGAGAACAAATAAATTAACAGCAAGATTCGTAGGCAGTAACTTAGGACTTAGGATAAATTAACCATTTATTTGAGTGTTTTCCTGAAATGTTTAACCTCTTCCTTCAACATCAATGGAAGGAACTGCAAATCTATCAGTCAACGGTCTCGACCCTTCTGTGTGTTCAATAGTATCTTACCTTATGGCTTGAAATGATTCCAATTCCGATATTTCCGTTATTCCAGTATTTGGGTTGTGCAATACACCTCTAACAGCAACAAGCGGGAGGATTCAGACCCTAAATCCATTACTAATCAACCATCTTCGCCGCCTTCATCTCAAACCTCAGTCTGTTACTGCTGCAATTTCTCATCTGCTTAAAAAACAGCCTAACAGGTTTTTTTCATCCGAGAATGATTTCACCTTCCAAGTGAATGACAAACTTTTTTATCCGTCGAATCCCATTTGTAGTGGTGCTCTTGTTACACACATCACAGAGTGACTGTGGCACCGATCTACAGACACAGACGATGGGGGCGAGACAGAAAGAGAGCGAGAGAGAGAGAGAGAGAGCGCGAGCGACAGAGAGACTCGTGTCTCTGATCATCACACAACCACACAACCACGCATACTTGCAGCATAAGCTACATTTCATCTCAACAGTTATCGATTTTGGTTAGGTATGGGGCGAAGGTCAACGTTTAAAATCTAACTTTCTGAATGAAATGGGGAGATGGAAACCAATAAAATGCAATTATTTATATGTAGGCCAAATACAGGTGGAATATCTTAATGGTATATGCAATCCTTGTTGCGCATGTGTTGTGCAAATGCTGTTATAATGATAATCATTGTGTTGGCTAACGTGAGTTCAAAGCGAGTGTTGTGAAACTTAGGCCCTGAGATGACAGAAGAGCGAAGCTCTTTCCCACAGTTGGTGATAGAAAATGACCTCGGCGAACCAGTTAACCCTTTCCAAACCAATGTGTCCGACGTGCGCGACATGCAGCCATTGACGTGAATGTTCAAACAATAGCAAAACAATATATTTAAATAGAGGGGCTTCTGTCTCGGACAAGAGTGGACAACAGTGAAGACAGATGAATTCAAAAGTTAGATTTCCTGCCAGATTTACCACCCAAGCTCACAAGCAGCCTCACTGTGTAATAGTAGGCCTATCACATAACATAGCCTGACGAAACCAAAATGTCGTTTTCTCCTGTCGAACTTTAAAACTCTATTATTAGCATCAGCTGTCCAATGTAACACAATGCATATGAATATAGACTACATTACTTGACTTCCATACACTGTTGCAACTCACCTTCAAACTCCTATCCCCTCCCACACCAGATGCTGTCTAGCATCCTCAATAGTTTGTTTTACAGAACAATGCAGGTATAAATTGGACCCCAGTGATCCTAGTCCTATTGCATTAGACTTAAGTGATGTTCCAATACATACAGTGTTCTTCATGTCATGTGTAGGTATATTGATACCATTTCCCCCAAAAAATGAAAAATGAAAAATACCCTATTCAACATGAAACTTCTGAATGTATACCGTTTAAACATTGGCACAGAAAATAATTTTGAGCCGTCATCCTACCTGCTTGTGTGTTAAAGTAGGTATCAATTTTAAGTCGTCATCCTACCTGATCGTGTGTTAAAGTAGGTATCAATTTTGAGCCATCCACTGACCTCTGCCTCAGCTATTCACTGAACGATCCCTGTCAACTGTCTTTGATTCAGGTATTATAGAGTCTGTCAGTGTGCGTCTCTGTTCCATCAGCAGAAAGGTGAGAACAAAGCCACGCCCTGTAAGTGCTGGAGACCGATTCTGCTGAGTCTTCGCCAGAGATGTGAGGGAGTTACATGATCCCAATTTTGGAACTGGAGCTTGGCATCTCAGAGACCGTTTGACAAGCTTCTCACCAGAGAGAATGGATCTCTTAACGCAGTTTCACCCTTTAAGTTGTTTCTTTTGTTACTTTTTAATAAAGCTTACTTGTTTAACCCCAATGCCAGCATTTTTGTTTGAAAGCAATGAGCAACAAAATTGTCTTTGATTCTACTCCATCTGATCAATTTCAAATAACTTTAATTACCCAGGGGACTTACCTTTCCTCGCGTTCCACTCTATGGATCTTTCCTTGAACTTGTTTCTCTTGCACAGGGACATGTCTATTCATCACAGACAGGGCTGTAGTGGAGGCTAAACACAAGTAAACACAGTTTATCCACAGTTTATCCACCTCTACAGAAATAGAGTTTATCCACCTCTTATTAGAGTTTATCCACCTCTCAAAACAGTTTATTCACCAACTGCAACTTCTAACATTCAAAAATCACACTGTATTATCCACATTCACAATATGTACACTCTAGGAACCATCTAATACCACTGGTATTGTTATAAACATTGGACTATAACCTCCACCATCATCAAACATGTTCTGAATGCCTTTTTAAAAAATCTGATATCGCATGGCCCAGTCCACCTTACCGTGATCACAGAATTCATAGTTTACCCACCTCTTATTTTACTACAACACCCCTGATCACAGACATTCTATTGTAGTCACAGCAAAGCTTGTGGGTTGCGCAGCCGTCTTGTAAGCAATAGCCAATAATTGGGTGACAGAGTGCATAAGTAAGGGAATAAGGATGGATTTGGCATGTCCTTGTCGACGTTCCCTAGGGCAGGGGAAACCCACTCGAGGTTGACTTCTTGTCCACATTGTGCACTACAGATCATAAAATACTAATAGAGCACTCTTGTTGTTTTTGGCTGATGCAGAAGTCAGGCAAAGGTTTCTCCCCAGCACAACACATGGGGTTTATGTCATGTCATGTGTCACTGACACACAGAAATAAGCACAGACACTTAGTTACACGCAATCCCTGGGAAAACACAGATAAACCTAAACAAAACTAACCCCCTCAAAAACTAACATCTGTTTTTTTTTTTTTTTACAATGGGGGGTCAGAGGCATTTTAAAACAAAATGACGTTTGGATGTTCAAAGAGCACTGTGGAAAATGGCAAAAACATGAAATTCCAGAACAAGGGTAGCCTTTTCCCAATTATATGTTTACGTGGCGCCGTTGCTGTTTACAGAGAGCATTTGGTCTAATTAACATGTTGTTATCCTTTGGAAATGTAGGACATGAAATTAAGAAACAAGAGATTTAATACTTGAAGAAGTGCTCAGTTATATAATTGCACAAGAAGTTCTCAAAATATGGAACCCGAACAAATGTTCAGGTAACCCTACCGTATGTCCAGTGAAATGTAAGAGTAAGGCTGCTTTTCAACACAACAGGCACCATCATATCAATTCTTAACAATATGGAACGCACCATAATAAAAGGAGAATTCTGGCATTTTCCAACCTGGGGCGTGTGTGTGTGTGAGTACTGTCATTGGGGGAAAACCAAAACCAAAATAATAAATCAGTGCAGTGTTGAGGTAGCTGTAACGCTACAGTGTTGAGAATAGCTAGAAGGTTTACGGAAAAGGCTCAATATGTCATCACAACAAGCACTGTGCAACATGGAGAGGATCCTATGACCCCTATGCCTATTGAACTCAGTGCCAAGGACAGCAACACTATACAGCTTAAATCCACCTCAGGTGTAGGCAAGGAAGAGGTTAGGAGTTGGATGATATGAACCTGTATCATCTCCGGCACCCACATGTCTTGTGAGAACAGGCTTCTGCACACAATATCACACAGCAGCTATGATACCAATGCTGCCAGGATGTGGTGCAATTACTTGGTGTAACTGAAGCAGAATTAAATGTTTTTATAAAGCCAAAATATTCTCAGGGACCCTCCTCAACAGACTGTGTGGTGTGGCGGGGCGCCGGTCCAACGGCTTAAGGGATGTCCAAAATACCACATGGAGGTCTCTGCCTTCTGTCCTTGATGCCTGAGTTTAATGCCGAATCATGCTACATGCTATGTTCCAAACATCCAGTAAATCTGGGGAATCTAGCTTTCTGCACCGAAAGAACTATCAAATTATATGCCTTCAAAAAAGAGACCAGCCTCCTTGCTATTATACTAAAGATATTTCTCTCCACATTAAGAGAACTGACAAGTCAAAATCAGCCTATGATCATGACGTTCTTCTCCTTCAGATTTGAAATACCATGCAATCATCACACGCTTCTATAGACACACACAACAACAACAACAACAACAACAACAATAACAACACGTTACATTTATATATATATTTATTTTTTTCTAGACACTCAAAGTGCATCACAGTGAAGGGGGAACCTCTCTAACCACCACCAATGTGCAGCACTCACCTGGGTGATGCATGGCAGCCATTATGCGCCAGAAAGCTCACCACACACAAGCTTGAGGTGGAGAGAGGGAGTAAACATGATGAGGTGCCCAATCATGGCCAGGAAAGCATGTAGCCCTTAGCACAGCATGTAGCATGTAGCACAGCACACAGCCACCTCTTTACACCTGGGCAGGCCATCATTCATTGGTGATCATATCTCTCCAACTGGGGGAAGATCTGTCAGCTCCACGCGACTCTGACTAACAGTGTATACCCATTGAAGATACTTCTCCAAGTCCTTCCATTAAAGTCTGAACCTCTTGAGTAAACCCCCCCGTGTATCTATTGAGATACTGGCACTCCACCGCCGGGCTAAGATTGGCACAGCTTGGCAGATGGTGTCTGGGTGGCGCTGTGCCGTATGCCCATGTCCATGCCCACTCAGGATATGCCAACTAATAATGATGCCAGCAGGCAGGCAGACACAGGCAGGGCAGGGATCACCTCTGAGAAACTACATCATCTTTGGATAATATACAGACATGCACATGCATGCTGTTTTTACTACACAACAGAAAATAGGTTTGCAAGATGTTTCCAAGTTTGAGACCCTGTTGGTTGTTAAAATAGTTGTCTTCTACAGATCAACCAATGGTAGACTACTGGTAGAGAAGTGAAAACCACCACCCTAGAACGGACTTCTTATACTTGCATGATTAAGTATGATTACTACGGGGGTGAATCTCAAGGCATTCCTAGGGGAGCCATTTGTCTGTCAGTTTTGTTACACAGGCTATAGCAGTCGCTGACACCACGCGTGCAAGTTTAGTTGTGATGTGTGTACTGACACTGAATGTCACAAGAAGAAGGAATGTGTAAAATATTGCATTGATTGTCTCATAGACTGTAAATCTGATTATTGTTTTCAAAAACACACAACGCCTACACCCACATATAGGATTCAAGGAGATACTGTAAATCTGATTATTGTTTTCAAAAACACACACCGCCTACACCCACATATAGGATTCAGATGTATTAGTAGCCTCCAGTGTAGGGAATACTTGTCACCTGATGCCAAACATAACTGCTACATACAGCCTATTAAACAGAAGCAATTAGACAACAGATACATTCGATTTTGAGACAAGGTTTGAGGATGGTAGACACAAAGCTAATGCCATTACGTATGATAGTGAGGAGTTTATAGTGGAAGGCTATGATTGTGTTGACAAGCTTTTGGAGAAGTTTTGGTTCAAAGTTCAAAGTATGTGGGGTACAATGTGGCAGGTTTTTGACAATTTAATTCTGTTGGAACATTTTTCCAAAATAGGCCTTACACCAAAGGTTACTATGATTGGATGCAAATAGATTTTTATGTATGACCCTAATTTTAAACAGCACTACATAGACAGCTATTCATTCATCCCAATGCGTCTGGCTAAAACAACTGCCGCATTAAGTCTGAGCACTAGTGAGAAAGTACACTTTCCACACAAATTTAAAGGTGCTCTAAGCGATGTTGGGTAATGTCACTTCGTCACTTCACTTTATCCATTCTGTCAGGCCAGAAAAAGTTACCCAATAGGTCTCCCTGAGATTATTTTGAAGGACCTCTTGAAAACTACTATGGGTTAGTCAAAGCAACGGTCTACCCCTACAAGGTCTGCTTCATCCTGTTTTACCATGGCTTTTACCATGGAGCGATGGAATGCTAAATTAATGTTTACACCTTACACAACGTACGCTGAACAAGAGAATCAGACCACCCCCTGTAGTTACAATGATGAGGAAAGGGCTCTTTCAGGTGGTTGGATTAGCATTGAGCTGATGAAAGCTGTTGAGAAGGGGTATGTAGTGGCCAAGTTGGATGAAGTATGTATGGCATTTTCCCAAAAGGTCAAACACACTGTTTTCAGGCTATGTCAGAACCTTTCTACAATACAAACAGGAGGCTAGTGGTTACCCTGCGCATGTGGTGACAGAGGCTGAGGAGAAGGCCTACACTGAAGACTATATTGAGAAGGAGGGTGTCAGGTTGAATCCAGACAAAACATGCATTATTTGCCTCAGCCTTTAGGCCTTTCCAAGTTGGTGTGACGAATTTCAATTTAATTTCTATTATCATTTGAACTAGAATGTTGTACCCTCAGTTCATTTTACTTTTAATGTGTTTTAATATCTATTTGATAATGTTTCTATATTTTTCCTAAAAGCGCATTGCGTCTGTGTATGCCATATGAAATGTGCTAAATAAACTTTAATTGAATTGAATTGAATTGAACCAGGCCTGAATGAGTATTAACAAGCTTCTGTTCAATTACCTGTGGGGTCACTTCTCTATGCGTGAGAACCTTCCTACGACAGAAATGTTGAAGGATCCAGAACCGTTTGCAAGATACATATTTGGAGTATGATATCACCCACTTTTCATTTGTCTCGGACGACGTGGCTCTGATTCGGTGGCGTTTTCCTGAAGGGGATAGTGGTCAGACACCTGACATAATGTGTCCCTTGGTGCATTCACTAAAGCACCTGCATGACTAGAACAGTATGAGGTTATGGATAAATTGGGTGGGTGACTACTTTACAGTGACACAGACAGTTTTTGAAAATATTGTTTACATTCACGATTGTTGGCAACCTCTTTATAATGATTTGTTGAAGATAAGAGACATCACATTTGTTGAGGTTATACCTCATCCTCTAGACGATGATGAACTTTTGCCGGTGACCAAAAATAACTTATTGATTATTGATGATGTGATGAAGGGTGCCAGTAACAATACACAGATTGAAAAGGTGGTTACCCAATATGTCCACCACCGTAATGTTAGAGGGGATGGATGTCAGAGGAGACAGATGTTAGAGGGACAAATGTGAGAGACAAAGGGAACAGAGAGAGAGAGACGGATGAGAGACAGATGTGAAAAAGAACAGAGCGAGGGACAGACGTGAGAGACATGGATATGAGAGGAGACGGATGTGAGAGGGACGGATGTGAGAGGGACAGATGTGAGAGGGAACGGATGTGAGAGAGACAGATGTGAGAGGAGATGGATGTGAGAGGAGACGGATGTGAGAGAGACAGATGTGAGAGGAGATGGATGTGAGAGACATGGATGTGAGAGGGGACGGATGTGAGAGAGACAGATGTGAGAGGGACGGATGTGAGAGGGGACGGATGTGAGAGGGGCAGATGTGAGAGGGGACGGATGTGAGAGGGGCAGATGTGAGAGGGGACGGATGTGAGAGGGACAGATGTGAGAGGGGACGGATGTGAGAGGGACAGATGTGAGAGACAAAAAGAACAGAGAGGGACGGGGAAACTGGCACTGGGTCTGAGTCCTATCTCACATCTGCTGCACTGGGTCTGAGTCCTATCTCACATCTGCTGCCTGGAGAGAGAGAGAGAGGGAGATAAACCTGCCAAATGGGAAATAAGATGTCCTCATGCCCAGGGGTTCGGATCTATCTGTGGCAAACAGGTCCTGCCTGGCAGTTGTACTGCCTGAGCTCTATACAGCCACTGAAAAGCACCACTTTTATCAGACTTCTGAATGTAGCCTCTTCACATCTTCAGTGTGCTATTCATGAATGTTAAAAAATGTTAAATCCCTTCATTTTAGAGTAGGCACAGTGTAATAAATAAAAAAAACCTTTGAGATGAATCAAACACACACACACACACACACACACACACACACACAGCAGAGCCCCTAATGTCTTTGGGTTAAAAGAGAATGTGTGTTCTGTGTCACAAGAGTAAACATGTTTATGGCAAATAAGAGCACAGGGTCTGGGACTTGCTCTGTGTTAGAATAAACAGTCCCTTCCTCTCTGTACAGAGTAGCTACCTCCTGTGTGTCACCCCTCACACACAGGCACTCACTCTCATGCACACACCCACACACACACACAGACCCACAGACACCACACAGACACACACAGACACACACACACACACACACACAGCCGTGGCCCACTGGTTAGCACTCCGGACTTGTCCAGTGGGCCGCGGCTGAAGTGCCCTTGAGCAAGGCACCTAACCCCTCACTGCTCCCTGAGCGCCGCCGTTGAAGCAGACAGCTCAATTCGCCGGGATTAGTGTGTGCTTCACCTCACTGTGTGTTCACTGTGTGCTGTTTGTGTTTCACTAATTCTCCGATTGGGTTAAATGCAGGGATCAAAAAAGTATATATACTTATACCACACACACACACACACACACATTATCAGTGTTGGGAGGGTTACTTTCAAAACGTATTCCGTTACAGAATACAGAATACATGCCCAAAAATGTAATTTGTAACGTATTCCGTTACGTTACTCAATCTGAGTAACATATTCTGAATACTTAGATTACTTCCGCATTGAATTGCATTTTATAAGTGTAGGAATGCGGCCATCAAATCCTGCTTAGGCCTACTAAACAGGCCTATTCTGGTGTGTTCTTCTGTTCCAAATGGCTGAAGTGTTAGGCCCACATAGGAGAATGTAAGGAATGTAATGTAAACTAAGCTACCTGATACAAATTTAAAATAGCAAGGTGACCACTAAAACTACAGCAGGCGACTAGGCTAATTAAAACAAACAAAATAAATAGGCTAGGCCTACTTTAAGGGCGTAGCCAGAAATTATAATTAAAGTGTGCCTGTGAGATTTTTCGCTGGCATCAACCCAGTACAAGTGAGGGGCGCATATGACAGGTGGAACGCAAATGAACTGTAAATGTAAACACTATGGGATACTGTATATCAGTGCTCTCAAAATGAACGTGATCGCGTAATGACAATCAAAAACCGCACGTTAAAATATGCTACTCGAAAGAATAATTCTTCAGAGGCTGCACCATATAATTAATTTTAAAACGTAAATGTAGATCTAATTAGAAAAAAGAATAATCCATAGAGCTATTTTAAGTTAGAATAAAAAACATAGAATGCAATGCCTATTTTAGAGATTGGTTTTATTGCAGGTCTAAATCAACACGTGAACTAGGCTTTGTTTATTGCTTAGCAAACTGTGTAACCGATTGGCCGAAGCAGCCTGAGCTATTAATACTTGGGAAAATATCCTTTGAACAAACATCAGGAACCACGATCAGTGAGGAACAGGAGTTACCTCCACTTACTTTACTCATAATTTGCTATGCAAACAGTCATTTCAGGGTCTCCGATGACGCGTCCATAATGCGTGCTGGCTGCGTTTTGAGGCTAAGTGCAAGACGGCGGGGCTTGGATTTAAACATGTAAACAATTTCATCATAGATTGCTTTCAGGAGCTTCTGGGAAATGGAGTTGCCTTAATTTATTTAGAGAGTGAATAAACTTATGAAACAGAGAAGTATCGTCATGTAATCCATTGATTTCAACAATGTAACTGTATTCTAAATACCAACTATTTAACTTGTAACTGTATCGGAATACAGTTACTCATAATTTGTATTCTGAATACGTAACGCATGTAAGTACATGTATTCTGTTACTCCCCAACACTGCACATTATACATGCATTCAGCTTGAGGGTACTGCACATTATATATGGTTCATATTCAACAATGACATGACTGGTTCTTGTGTAATAATGTATGTAATTTGTGCATGCTGGTGGACTGTAATATTGGTAATCCATTTGGTCATGCAAAACTGGAAAATTGCACACTGGAAAACTGGATAATCAACACTCAATAAAGCCAGAGACCTCACATACCAACCCTTGCAAGGCAACAAGAGCTGAGAACAGATGTAGTCATGGTGTACTTTGTGTTAGTCAGTGGAAAGAAGCTAACCATATAGCGCTGTATTACAGTTTTTTTCTGAATGCTTAAACACAACCGTGATTCTTATAGTACAATTTCTAAAACTATTAATACTTATGGCAAAACCACTCACTGAGTTCGCAAAACTAAAAGCACAAACACTGCTTTGCACTCAGTTTGCAATTTTGTAACACACACTTTGCACAACTGTAGGTATAATCCACTGCATAGACGCTTTTTGCAGAACTGTAAACACAACTCACTGCTTTACACTCAATGTCCAAATGATCAACACACTCCAAGCAAATCTATACACATGTATGGCTATTATTTTCACTATTTTGCCAACTCTCTGGCACACTTTCTCATGTAAAAACTGTTTTAGATAATTAGTTCACTTTGCAATCAGCCTAAGCACTATAAATAAGCCACAGGTAATGTACAATGGGTACAATGGAGGGAGCAGGAAGAGTGAGAAGAATAAGAATTAGAGGAGGCTGAAGAATAGGATGTGGAGGTGAAGAAGTAGGAGGAAGAAGAGGAGGAAGAGGATGCGGAGGTGAAGAAGTGAGAGGGAGAGAATGACAAGGAGGTGAAGTTAGAGGAAGAGGACAAGGAGGAGCAAGAGGAGGACGAGGAGGGGGAAGAGGAAGGGTAAGAAGAGTAAGAAATAGCCCTTTTACAGGCAAAAAAATCAGTCTACATGTGGGGATATTGTCATGTCAGGCCTGGATACGGCATTCCAGAATATATTTTCCCCAGTGCCTTGGACTAGGACATTGCATGTGATGTAGATGAAATTTTGAGAGACGACCCGATGTAGACTGATTTGTTTTGTCTCAGTGAAATGCTATTTTGTGTTTTGACTTGGAAAAACACACTTGTGTTTGTTTTGATGTGTGTAAATAAACACTGTAATACTTGAAGTTTGGATCCCTGTATGTTTACAGAACTATGACAAAAGTATGACCTCAAACTGACATAGTCTATCTTGTGCACAGAGAAAGCAAAAGCCAGATGTGTTTTTTATTCATACCATCAGTGTGTTGTTGGCACATTGTGTGCTTACTATTGTGATGGCTTGTGTTTACTGTTAGATACGAAAACGCCATTTTTACGAAGATGTGAAGAGTTAAGCAAGGTGTGTTAGCTTTTGCAAGATAACTACAATGTTTTGCTGATTGGGTGAGAGGTTTTGCCATTTGTGTGTAGAGTTTTGAAAAAAAAGCCATAGTAACAAAAAATGTGCTTAAGCAATCAGAAAAAACTGTATTACAGATAGCCCACTGCTTTGTTATGACGCATGACTGAGACATACTATCCATTTAACAACAAACATCTGAGACCATAGAGTTTGGATTTCAGCTGTTTTACCTGATCTGATCCGATCGGAGGCAATGGTCTCCCACCTTGGTCAGATGGTTCAACAGACTGCGTCCGCTTGTAGATGTCCATGGCAACCAACGGTTCTAATCTCCCTCCTCTTGGTGGGATTGAATGAGCATGGATCAAGAGGACCAGAAAGAGACCTTGTAAGAGACCTAAAACTTAATCTGATTGAAATATATTTTCATTTGTTTTTTCAGGAAATGGCATGCTCTCCCTTTTGTACTGCTTAAAGAAAATCCCCAGATTAATTGTGCGATTATGCAAGCATGCTGCTCATTTTTCATCCTACCCCAAAGTCTCCCCAGAGGTTATATGTTCCAGGAAAGTGAAAATATATGTTTGTTTGTTTATTGGGCATAAGTAAGATTACAGATTGGTCAACAACAGCAATATTTATCTGAGTGTGGTAGCTCTTGGCTGCAGGCTTGGGAAACCATAAAACTGTAAACATCATTCTTAGCAAGCAACTTTAAATATAACCTATGCTATCTCAGCCCTTAAACTTGTCTGATCATATATGGCTCTAACACACTTATAATCAATGGCATAAAGCATTGCTCTGTTGAGAACGTTTATGATTCCCTGAGAGATTTATGAAAGAAATTTGCAAGAATAATGCGGCCTTTTTGAGGCATAACACCCTCATGATAATGCCATTACTTATGAATGGGTTGAATGGGTCCCTGCACCTTCCTTCACACCTCTCTAATGGGCAGCGCAGACTGAGCCACCCGCACCAGAAAGGCCAGCGCATTGTGCGTTTTTAAAAAGACATATTTGAAGGGAAAGGTTAGCCACTCACTGGTTAGGCTTAAGGTTGCTTTTTTTCTTCCTGTCTGTTAAAGTCCTGTTTAGTCCTTTTCATGTTTCATAGCCCAGTTTTAAAGTGGGATTAAAATATGCTTGTGGACACAGAGATATGAGCTGCTTGTGGACACAGAGATATGAGCTGCTTGTGGTGGAGTAAAGATGGCTTTCGCTTGAGGTCAGTGGTTCCACTTTTTCATCCAAGTCCAACCAAAAAACTGACATGAAGGAAAGCGAATAGATAAGACATGTCAATTGAATGGAGGCACTATACTCCAACAGTTTAACAAACTTAATCTAACATTTAGAATCCTCTGTCTTCAGTCATTAACTTAACTATTGTATCGTTTATTTTAGATTAGATTCAACTTTATCATTGTGCAGAGTACAACTACAGAGACAACAAAAGGGACACAGTATAGGCAGGTGTTGCAGTATAAACAGTATAAGACATATAGTTCAGTGCAGACAGGACAGTTAAGAAAGGGGTATGGTTTACAATAATATAAATAAATATAAATATGTGCAATGTATTAGCAGTGACCTTATAAGAGCAGAATATATATGGATGCAGTAAGAACAGTGTATGAACAACATGTACAGATATACTCAGTGTAGTAGCAGTAACATTATAAGAGTAGTAAAAATAATATACTGTAGATATATGCAGTGTATTTAGCAAAGCAGTGGTGCTTTTATACGGTTTCAGACTGTGATGGCGCAGGTAGCACCACTGTTTCCAAAGCTGAGGCTGTCTGACCTCCTTGGCTGCACCCAGCATTGAGTGCAATTTGTGTACAGTATGAAAACCTATTTGCCTCATTATTGGGAAACCATAATGGTTTTCCCTTAAGTGCAAGTGTTATTGGCGCGTGCCTGTCGTTGAGCAGGGGTTAGTGACCTCTGCAACACTTATAACACTCCCTTTCAGTTCAGTCCAACTGACACAACCCGCAGAACATGAGTTATGTCTTGCTTTCCATTCAGTCGCCCTTGCGTCCTCTTCACCTCAGGTCTTTCATTCTATATTTCTCCACCTCTCTGTGTCCTGGTTCTTTCGTTCCATCCATCTCTGTGTTCTTGAGTACTTCCCACATGTAGATATGGAATAGGAGATGTGTGTTGTGCAGAATGAATCGGGTCGGAAGCTCAGTCCTGGCTGATCAAGTACCCTTTTGCACTGGGCTTAATTGGAGTTATTGATTATGTTCACCCCCTGATATATTAACAATCCAATTGGCAATCCGCAGGGGCAGCTGAACCCAATGTCTCCATCGGCAACCACACACACACTCAACCGACTTCTCAGATTGCTACTGAAGGCAGTGAGTTTTCTATTTGTTGTTTTTTGCTTTGTCTCTGTCTCCTAATGGATTTAGGAGCGCCTTATGGCTGCTGTTTGCCTAGTGTGAGCTGAGCCAATCTCTCTCTCTTGCGCTTCAGGCTGCTGGCATCCTCAGTCTCCGAGAGGACTCCTCTCCGACTCCTTCTACCCTTCCCAGGGGGATGTCTGGGTGTTCCGGCCAGGCGTAAACAACATAAACAAACAAACAAATATGTTGCAGCTGCATGGAATTAAGGGATTGCGAGCAGGTTCACTGAAGGCATGATGGGTTTGGGATAAAAGCCATTCATATCACAGACAGATGTGATGAGTTTTGATAGCAGAGTTTTCCTCCTGGTGTCTGCCACTGTTTCTCTGTATACTTTATGTATTGTGTAGCAGGTATGGGTTGTGTGTGCGTGTGCGTGTGCGT
>NC_055959.1:36568991-36626491 GCF_018492685.1 Alosa sapidissima | reverse complement strand
TCGCATGCATCCATTTTTGCAACTAACTATTTTTATAAATATTTTGAAATTTAGTAGCCTAGAAATCTAGATGCACCCTAGCGGCAGCAAATGTAATTTGCAGCCAGGGTAGTCTAGCAAATCTCCGTTGGCTTGCGAGCTGGAAAAATGAAACTTCTATCAGGCCAATCACATCGTGTATAGAGTCGGCAATGGTTCCACGTGAATTTCCTGCTACTTGAAAACAAAGAAGATGGATGCTGTTGCTGGTGAACAGCGGTCTTTGAATCGCGACTCGAGTATGAATGCCCTTTGTTTCCCTTATTTATTAACCTCCTGTAAACATGTACCCTGTTGACCGCAGGTAAACTATTTGCTGTAGTTCCTCAGGTGTTGGCTTGTTAACCTCAGGTAATCTATTTGCCGATTTACCACAGGTGTGTTGTTGGCATCTTTTCTGTACACACACAGGCTTGTGGCACTAAGCCCTGATCAAACAGTAGAGGAGGAATCAGTGAGGGAGCCGACTAATGAACAAACACAGAACCCAGACTGGCCTCAACTGGTCTAAAGTGTGTGTATGTGTGTGTGTGTGTGTGTGTGTGTGTGTGTGTCTGTGTGTGTGTGTGTGTGTCTGGTGTCTGTGTGTGTGTGTGTGTGTGTGTGTGTTTTTTGATGGGAGGTGGTGGGGTTGGACTCTTGGAGGGAGTAAGTAAGAGTTAATAACTGCATGGATATTTGGATGATACGTTCGTAGTGATAATGCGTAATGGATGATATGGTATATCTGATCAACACAAAGTTCTTGTTTCTGCTTAACCTGAGAACTCCAACCATGATACCATAATGCAACCACTCTTCAGGCTTATAATGGCAGATCAATCATGGAGCATGCATATGCCAAATAAACAATCAATGAGTGGCTAAAAGCTTTAGCTATCGCCCCCTGGCTGTTGGCACGGGACTGTCAGAGGACACGCTCCCTCATGATGTGCACTGCATCTATTTGTAAATGGAAATACAGTTTGGTGTACAAAATAATACAGTTTGGTGTACAAAATAATAAACAATGCACTATGCATTAAACTATTCAGTGAAACCTCTACACATGTCAAACATTTGCACATTCTTCCACAACTTCCACAATAATCAATGGGCCTGGCTACACCAGACGTGATAGCAACGTGTACACTTTTTTGGAATGCTTTCTCAGAACCCCCTCAGGCCAGAGCCGTATAAAGAGTTTGGCCAACTAGGGAATGGAATGGTCTGAGCTATCCCATTATGTGATTGGCTCCGAGGCGGTCACTTGGTTCTCATGGACGCCATGTTTCATACCAACACACATCAGATCTCCATGATAGCTTCAGCGAAAGTTCTACTAGGAAGACTCATTGTGTAGCCTTTACTCCTCCTATGCTTTCATGGAGCCAATCTTAGCTTTGCCTACTTTTTCTTGTATCCAGAACAGCTTGTATCCAAGTCGTTCCTATACTAATTAAATTGTTAACTGATTCTATTCTCTCTACTGAGTCTTTCTGGTAGAAATTAACGTACAGTGAATAGTTGACAAAAATGTCATAAATTGCTAAAGAATATCATTAATTCTTAAACAAAAGAAATGCCCAGCTGTTGCGCGTATGGCTGCAGTGCAAGACCAGCAAGCGGCAAACGGTTGCACAATTCACCTGTGATCTGAAAAAAAGAAAATTATGGGAGCAGAAGGTCAGAAGGAAAAACTGGAAGGCAAATAATTAGTCCCTATTGAGTTAAATGTCAATTTCTCTCTAAGACTTCTCATAGATTGGGGCAGCCGTGGCCTACTGGTTAGCGCTTCGGACTTGTAACCGGAGGGTTGCCGGTTCGGACCCCGACCAGTAGACAGGCCGAAGTGCCCTTGAGCAAGGCACCTAATCCCTCACTGCTCCCCGAGCGCCGCTGTTGCAGGCAGCTCACTGCGCCGGGATTAGTGTGTGCTTCATCTCACTGTGTGTTCACTGTGTGCTGTTTTTGTTTCACTAATTCACCGATTGGGTTAAATGCAGAGACCAAATTTCCCTCATGGGATCAAAAGAGTATATATACTTATACTTATACTAGATTGTTAGTATCTAGTTGTTTTGAAGGAATAGTACACTTGTATGACTTATCAGTTTCCTTTTTTAAAATATTTAGTCGAACTCCATCCCCATCAATGAACTTACAATGGCCAATCTTGACATTTAACTGTCTTGGTTTTATTAGGAAGACGTGAGTTCTGGGTGGATGTGGGCATGCCTCAGACTCGTGGTGTGAGCGGTATCGGAGTGAAATTGGAGTGGAACAGAGCGGCCGCTCCGGCCTCTAAATATAAAAGTGCTCCGCGCTTCAATAACATTCCATCCACTCTGCTCCTCACTCACGCTCCACTCACTAGCTCTGAATGCCCCCCCCCATTCAAGCTTTACTCAAAAGACTCCAATTTTTCAAGAATCTTTCCCAAATCTTGTCAAAGTTGTTTGCTGTAATGAGGCCATTGCCTGATGTGTTTAATCATCTGACTCATGGTATTTTCATCGGCAAGGGAAGCCCAAGTAAGATCTGTTGCTGATATCACTAGCACGACTGATTTCATTTTGATTTCATATTTATTATACAGGAAAGTATTAAAAGTAACAAAGTTGCAGTTTAAAACGGGCCTGACTCAGTAAAAAATGATTTCCATCAGGTTCCTGTTCTGCAGCACATATAACAAGTAACAGGGACAGGGCACATCACACATCATATTTACATACAACACAAAGCATAACATATAGACATCAGTCTTAGCACAGACTGATGGGTTTGTAGTCGTTGGAATTACGATCTTTCACAATGTTGTAGTTCAATAGTTACGAAAACATACTGCAAATGTCTTTACCTGAAAAATTGTCAAAAAATAATTTCTCTTTCACCACTGACTACCGTTCATAATTTTTCCAAAGATAGGTCCCATGGTGACTAACGGAAAGGGGCGTGACTTCGGCTCTCTATAACAGAACTAGAGGGACCGCCCTCACCACTGCTTGCGCTGCCCAGCACACAGCAGTCATGTGTCAGAGCCAGTGTGGTCAAAATGAATCCAAGACAACTGGCGTGAGACTGCAGCTTTATTCACGACGCCGGGAGCATGTTACACACACGAAATGTCAAAGTAACAAGCCCACACATCTGTGGGTGAAGCCAACTCTTATACCCTTACCCCACACCCATGGAAAATCACAAGCTGTCACCCTCCAGTGATCACTTAACCATCTGGTATTTTAACAGAGATAAGAAATGTTTACAACCCCCCCATCCTGAGGGTTACCCACAGTGAAATGTTTACAACCCCCCATCCTAGTTCGGTGACACAGGGGTTAATTTAACTAAACATTCCCACATAGGAGTTTCAGAAAACACAAGGGTCAGAGTAAGGAGATGACACTTAGATTTCACTACATCAGATTATTGAAGTTCTAAATCTAAATTACAAAGGGAAAACAGAAAATGAAAAACACAGTTACATCATCATCATTTAAACCAGGTACATAGGGTCAGACTCATTTGTACACTTCTTTTACTAACATGTTTCCTCTATCTCAATATCTGGTGTTTCCCTGAATGGGAAGATGTCTTCATACGTTCCAGTCGCAGTAACCGATACATAATTTGTCACTGTAGCCTGTCTGTTTAGAGCTCTAAATATACAAGCTAATGTGAACTTCCCTATAAGAAGTACTATAAGGACAACCACCACAGGGACAAGGAATGGTAATCCAATTCGTAACATTACCATCAGGATGTTTGAGGCAGTTGTACCAAATCTTTTTTCAAAGTCCTCGAGAAACATATCAAAAGCAGTGAGTGGAGGTGGATCTGGCACAGCTTTTCGGATGTCTTCAATATATTGGGTAATATTGTTGTACTCATCTGGCACTAAGAAACAACATGAGGTCTCAACGACCTGACACAGACCCCCTTGCTCTGCTAACAACAAGTCTAGGGCCATTCTATGGGCTACTAGCTCAGTTCGCATATATTTTACTTCCTCATTCAGCATCGAAAGAGCTGCTGCTGTTTCATTCGCTACACTTTGCAGGTGATAAGCTAGTCCGTTAATTTTTTGTAAAGCTGCTACTACACCACCCCAGAGAGAAAAAGTCCAACCCACAGTAGCTCCCTGTCCTGTCCATGGGTCTGCTATAACATATCCTTTCCAGTTACTCATACCTCCTGATGTATAAGTCATCTCTCTTTTCTCTCTATGGGTAAACCTAGTAGATTGTTTTTGATTAGAATATTTTCCATGTAAAATCCACATTGTAGGAGCAATAGCAGCTATGTAACAGGTTCCTACAGTATTAGGAGGCCAGAATGAGTATGCCATTTTACCACACACCCAATACATGCCAATGGGAAGCACAAAATTGAAGTTTGGACTTGGAACACTACTATACCTTATGAGAGGAAAATAATTCCCTCCCAGCCAAATCCCAGGTTCACTTTTGCTATCAGCAGAATCAAGTTGATCATAATTTGCTTTGAGATAATATTGGCATTTACTATGTCCTAATTGTTTCCTTATCATGTTATCTTTGCCAGAGGACCTAACAGACAAACACACAAAACCTTTAGTAGCAGGCACCTGCATAGTTTCTAAGTTCCATCCGGATACTCTCAAAGGAAATCCACTATTATTACAAACGGTAAAAGGTTTTGCTGCTTGAGGAATCGCTTGTCCCTTTGTGATTGACACAGGCCAATAGTCTTTATACTTTATACTTATACTATGCATTTGCCTCAGAGTTAATCCACCCTAATTTTCTTTTTGACCACTCTCCTGTTTAATTTAACCACACTGAATCCATTAAGGTCAACATAATATTCAAGGATGAGCCATGCAAGAATTTCTCTATGTTTTCTAACCCTACTTCTGAAAGACATTGAGGGCTAGTACATAGTCTGGCGGCTGCACATACAGAGTGCTGAAAAGTGTGATATAGGAATACTCACACCTGAAAAGATTTGTCTTGGCATACCCAACATGTGTCATTATTTCCTGTTAATGTTGTTTAGGCACGAAAGGCTAACTCACATACTTTATTGTTACCACACACTTCATCCTTAAGGGAGGAGGTTATAACCCTTAGATGAATAATAAGCAAAACAATCACCAACATCTCGTCTTCTCAGTTATTCAAACCCAAAATAAAACCTAATCCTAGTCTTCAACAGCAGAGCGGACTTGGGTGGTTTAGTCCCTCCTCAGGTTACTGTCAAAAATAAAATTAAACCAAAACAACAAACTTGTAACGTTTATCTAGCTAAACTGAGAAAGAATATTCTTATATGATGCTAGTGATATCTTATTAATCCTCCTCAAAATATGTATTCTTCAGCCTATTGCAAAAAATGTTTGTCAATCCTCTCGTGCAACAACGTGTTGGTTATGATACTCAGTTCAATCCATGTATTGTTCCGGATTCTTCACCACTCTACAGTGTGACAAATGAACCCAAGTGTCCGCAATCCTTACGGCTGTAGGTGTAGATAATATTACTTCAAACGGCCCTCTCCATCGTTCTTCATTCCAGTGTCTTCTCCTTAAATCCTTTATGAGTACCCAGGTGCCTGGCTCCACTGGGTGTGTCCTTTGGAAACTTTGTGGGAGTGCCGACGCCACCTGTTGGGAAACAGAAGACAGAGCAGCAATCAGTTCTCGCATGTAACCTGTCATTGTCCTATCTACATCCTCTAGGTTAGGTGGGTGTGGTAACCCTGGAGCCGGCAAGGGACGTCCGGTCAAAATCTCAAAGGGGCTAAACCCTGTAGATCTTGATGAACGGCCTCTAAGGTAGAGAAGAGCTAAAGGAAGAGCTGTCACCCAATCCATCCCTGTTGACACGGTGATTTTAGTCAGTTTTGCTTTCAACATTGAATTCATTCTCTCTACAGCACCTGCACTCTGCGGGTGGTATGCACAATGGGTTCTGAAGTCAATTTGCAATTTCTCTGACAACATTTTAATGATTTTATTCACAAAATGTGCTCCATTGTCCGAAGTCAGTTTCTTGGGTACTCCCCATCTTGGCACAACATCTCTCATTAAAGCCTTATTAAGGCATTTGCATGCTTGACTGGGTAACATTCAGGCCATTTTGAGAACATGTCAACTATCACCAAACAATATTCATATCCTCTACATTTGTCCAATTGAATGAAATCCATCATAATGTGTTCAAATGAGCCTTCAGGTGGTGGGTGATGTCCTTCCTTGACTCTCTTTGTAGGTGCAACATTATATTTTAGGCATGTAATGCACCTCGCACAAAACATGGTTGCTACTGTAGTGAATCGGTGCAAAATAGATTTTCTCTACTGTCTGAGTCATAGCATTAGCATTTGCATGATCTAATCCATGTGATAGTTTAGCAATAATGTGAAAACAAGACTTTGGAAGAACTGGTCTGCCTGTCGGGGTATGTACCCACAGACCATGTGTATTTTCTTTACAATTTTTCCATTTCCTTCGTTATCTGAAGATTTCTGTGCTTCCTTTAAAGCTTCTTCAGATGTAACTACATCTGGTATTTGTAAGTTTACGAAATAATTAATTGCGTTTTTTGTGGTTTCAAAAATTCAGGTGGTATTCTCTGTACTCCCCCCTGCGCGGCTCTCTTAGCTGCCGCGTCTGCCCTTTTATTGCCCAAGCTGATAGCATCTTTACTTGCAGAGTGGGCTGCACATTTTACGACAGCCACAGCAGCAGGAAGTTGAATGGCATCCAACAATATAGCTATCAGATCTTTGTGTTGTAATGGATTGCCTGCAGCTGTGAGAAAACCTCTTTCTTTCCAAATTGCCCCATGGTCATGTACAATTCCCCAGGAATACCGACTATCAGTATAAATGCAAACAGATTTACCTTTTGCCAAAATACATGCTCTATATAGGACTACCAATTCAGCTGCTTGGGCAGAAAAAGTACCTGGGAGGGAGTGAGATTCAACCACTTCAAATTGATTCACTACAGAGTAACCAGTCCCCACCTCTCCGGACTCCAAACGCATAGATGAGCCATCAACAAACAGTATTACAGTAGGTCAGGATTTGACAGAGGTGTTTCAGAAATGTCAGGGCGCGGTTTAGTGCACATAGAGACAACTTCACAGCAATCATGCAAATCTCCATCATCTGCTGTTGGCAGTAATGTTGCTGGGTTAAGTGTTGTACACCGTGCAAGAGTTACATGACTCAGGGTTAATAACACATGCTGATATGTCAGGAGACGGGCAGGTGTAAGATGTGAAGTTTTTGCTTGTAGAAGCAATGAGTGTACTTCATGTGGGACATATACAGTGAGTGGATGCAACAACACAATGTCAGCACAAGCTAACACCCCACTGGCAGCTGCTGCTACAGACTTCAGGCAAGGGATCATCCCTCTCGCTACTTGATCTAATTGCTTAGATAAATAAGCCACTGGTCTGTGCTGACCCCCATGTTGTTGACATAACACCCCCGACATGTACCCTGCTTTTTCACACACAAACAACTGGAATGGTAGATCGTAATTAGGCAACCCCAGGGCTGGAGCTGACACTAATGCTTGTTTCAGATCTACAAAGGCTCTATCACAATTGTCAGTCCAAGTCAGTTCGTCAGTCAAGTTTTTACATGTATTTGCACATGCTTGGAGAGGCTGTGCCCTCTCTGCATAATTTAAAATCCAAGCACGGCAGTATCCAACCATTCCTAGGAATCGCAACATTTGCTGCTTTGTCCTGGGTCTTGGACAAGCAGTCATTGCTGAGATGCGAGATGCATCTAGGGCCCGACAGCCAGGAGTGAGTATATGACCCAAATACTTCACTCTCTCCTGGCAGAGTTGCAACTTTTGTTTGGAGACTTTCAGTCCCAAGCTGGCCAGAAATGTTAATATTTTGCCACAGTGTCAATTTGGCACATCTCACTCGACGGACTTGTTAGTAAAACATTATCGACATAGGTGATAATAGGCTTGATAACCGCAGAATGAATTTTTAGAGGCAAGATACCAGAGCTTTGTTTGAAACGGCCCCTGACTCTGTGTATCTTTGTGGCAAATGTGGCAAAATACCATATCCTTTGAAAATAAACGTAACTTATGCATTTTTATCTCAATTACAGAGAAACATGTTGCATTCAGAGTCAACCTTGAGTCACAACCACCTCCTGTTGTGCAGAGAGGGAAAGCTGCTCAAAGATCTGTCTCTGCACAGGGGTGATTTTACCAAAAACACTAAACACAAAAAATGATGTATTTTGTGATGATAATACATAACCCAAGGTGTGTTGGACATGCGTCCAATCTTTGGCATTTACCACACCTCAACTAAATAAAAATCAACATGGGGATAATATTGAGTTTGCAAACAAAGATGTCAGACCAGGTGACAGGTCTACTATATCTGCAGAGTAGCTTTACTTGTAATTACAGCTGATTCAAAATGCTGGAGCACGCCTGGTCTTCAATCAGCCAAAGAGGACACATGTAACTCCTCTCCTAGTTACTCTCCATTGGCTCCCTATAGTAGCCAGAATTAAATTTAAATCTCTCACTTTGGCCTATAGGACACTAACTAGATCTGCTCCTAGTTATTTTAATTCAATAATCAAGCCTTACATCCCCAACCGCCCACTGCGGTCTTCTGGTGAGCGTATGTTGTGTCGACCAGTCATGAAAACTGGGTCTAATTCCAGACTCTTTTCTTCAGTGGTTCCATGTTGGTGGAATGAACTGCCCAGTGCTCTCCGTTCCTGTGGTAGTTTTGGGTCGTTTAAGAGGGTTCTAAAGACATTCCTATTCAACATATACTTAGTTGTTTAAGCACTTATGTGTTATGGTTTATATAATGTTGTGGACGCAACGAATCCAATAGGCTCTCTATAGGAGGCACTGGCGCAATGCTACCCAGCAACAGCTCAGTAATGGCTTACTTCCGGTACTTTCTCCGGATTCGTGTATATGTTTTGATGAAAGTGGCATAGCTTCTCTGCTATACTAACTATTCGACCGTGATAATCTACCAAATGGGGCTTAGGAAAACCACACGATAAATTCCGTGCATCAAAGCAGATTGGAACATTCATGTCTAGTAGTATTCATGCATGCCAGCTGTTTACTGTCTTTAAAGCATCAGGTGCGTCTGTCTAATTCTCAAACAGCAGAATGCTTAAATGCTATGTTAAGCTACAAGTAGGCCTAGGTCAATGTATAACATTAGCTTGGGATGTTTTTACAGTAAGCATTGGTAGTTGTGAAAGCAGCTGCATCCCTTCTAAATATCAAAATATGGAAATGCTAACATATCTTTTCTTTCTCCCTCAAAGTGCTTAGCTTAAATTTCTCAGCCCTCAGGCTCTTCCTAAGGATACCTCCACTGATGAAGATGGCCTGAAAGGTTAATCTTATGTGTGTGTGTGTGTGTGTGTGTGTGTGTGTGTACTTGTATTTATGTTGGATTTTTAACCTGCACTCTTTATAGTTTGAACAATGCATCCTTTTTCTGCATAAGATGGCAGTGTTTTATTTTCTCACTTTGTGAGAACTGAGAAATGTTAATGTGAGTGTGTGTGTGTATGTGTGTGTGTGTGTGTGTGTGTGTGTGTGTGTTTAAGTATGTTGGATTTAGTTATTGTGCACTTTTTTAAATTTGTATTGGATTTTATGGTACGGTGGTGTTTTTGCAAATGTTCAAAATGTTCAAAACTAATGCACAGTATTTATATGCAACAGCAGTATTTGCACCGTCAACATTTTTTATTTATGTAAAGTGTGGGTGAACTTAAACTGTATGGCTATGCTGTGGTTCCTGTAGGCTTTGCGTCCGGGGGGGGGGGCTGGGGGGCAAATTCCTTGAAACGGCCCTGGTCAGAGCGAGCCACTCTAAGTGCTACCTGGTCAGCACAGAGTGGCTGGTAATTGCCCCCGTCAAGAAAAGGCCCACAGCGGTCTGTAATTGTGCCGCCTGCCAAGCCACACAGGTGCAACAGAAATATGTGTTCAGAAGCATTAGGGGCAGCAGGTGTAAAAGGTGCAGCAAGACAGACAGACAGACTAGTTGCTCACTCTGGACATTTAGAGCCTCTTCAAAAAGCTTTAACGGGACGAGATGGTTCGCTCTTCGTTGTTCTGCTGACCTGTTAGGCGACCTCTCTGCCCATTTTATAACATAGAGAGATATAACACAGAAGAAATTTCTGCTTATTTTAAAGGTAAAATGCATCAGTCTGGTGCACTGGTGCACAAAAAGCCTGCGCTCTTTAGCCTGCGTGAAGTTACGTGCGATGTAGGGAATTAACGCATTTTGGGAGGAGCAACTCTTGCACGCATTCTGCCACTGATTTCAGGACCTTTTTGACGTGCTCCGAAGGGCTGTATTAAGGTTGAGCGTCACTACGAAGTGTAAAACAGCATATTGCTCGATGTCGACTGTAGGCCTAATTCTGTAGTCCTAGGTTACACAGATCGTTACAAATTAACATTACAGTATAACATTTGGTGCTTAATATGCTGATACGGCTTTATGTTTTTCCCAATTTTAGTGTTACACAATGGCATATTTCCCAACATTGAATGAAAGTGCACACACATCTACAAAAAACGAAACAGGTGCTGTACCCTAAGGCTGAGCCAACATAATGAAAAAAATAAAGACCTGCACACTGTTATATAAGCTCCCGAGTGTTTTATTAGGCTATGTTTCGAGCATAGACGCAGATTATCTTATCCATGAGGCTACATTGTTAAATAGGGAAAACCCTGTTATGATCACCGACTCTGGATATTGGAGATGTCACTAGGCTTCTGGTGGTGATAGCAATGCGTTAGCAATGTCATCAGGTAGTCAGGAATTTGGATGTATGAATGTGTCAATGGTTTTGCTGCTGTTTTACCGCTGAAACTGTGTGCTGTGTGTGCTGGATGGCAAAGTGCTTTTATCCATTCTCTTTAAATGGTCTTTTTAAAGAGCTCTTCAGGGAGACTCACTGTCCAAGACTATGACGGGGGAAAATAAATCCAAACTGCATGTCTCAATGTGAGTCTTCCGTTGCTGTTTCTGATGTAGAACTGACTTCCTGTTCCCTGTTATATTGCTTATTTTTGAAGACATTTTCATAATTAAAAAGCCTCACATTCCTTAAAGTAATACTCGGATACCTTTTACAATACCCTATTGACTGAGACAAGAAGTATGATGGCATATCATGCACAATGTCTAGGGAACAGATTTAATTAAGATTTAAAGAAGGATGAAAGAGGACAAACCCCGCTGAAAACAATCGGTTCTACCTAGCTCAAGTTGCTGCTAAAGCTGCCAAGCATCTACAGTAGAGACTTTCTAATGAGGAGACACAGCACTCAAAAAAATCCTCCATAGAAATGCATGGGATTCGTTTGTAACGCCAATATGGCAGTTGTTTAGACATCCCACCCCTTCTGTGACAAAACGTTGACATGTGAATACATAGAGCCAATCATGTGGTGTGTTGTGAATAAATTGAGCCAATCCTGTGGTGTGTTGTGAAGACATTGTGCCAATCATCTGGTGTGTTGTGAAGACATTCATGTGTTGTGATCTCGCCGCTGGTGTCGTGAAGCCATGGGCACGTGCATTTCTGCCGAAATAGATGCCCAATAAGTGCCCAAAAAGCGTTGCAATATGGCCGCCGAGTGGAGGGACTTGCCTAAAAGGACTTTGTCTACAGTGCTACACTCTAGGGGGGCATGTTCATGAGCCCTTATGTTCATGCCCTCAAAGTGCAGCACTGTAGCTGCTGGTGTTGGCTGTAGCAACTTGAGCTAGGTAGAACCGATTGTTTTAGTTTTTTTTCTACTGACAGTACTCGGAGACCTTGAGAAACAGAGAGAGAAATTGGCAGGATTCTCTTGGTGTTCAGCTTGTTACAATTAGTCATGCTGACCTCCATTGAATGTAGAAGAATTAAGTAATTTTACAAAAAATGTTTAGGGTCAAATAAAAAAAAATATCAAGTCCTCAGATTAGCATATAGGCGGCCTTTGAACATAGTCACTGTGGCATTCACAACATAATGGACTGCACTGAGTAAAATAATGGGCAATAACATTTTGGTCAAGCCCAACTCGTCCTGAATGACCTGCTAGCACAGTTTATGTTGCAATCGCCCTGAAATGAAGGGACACATAAAGTTGTGGTGGGGGGCTGCGGTTGTATAACTGTCAGATGTGAGGAGAGCAGGCTCTTAGGTGTGCTGGGGACAGTGACTCATCACTTTCCACTGGAGGTGCTCTCAACGACACAGCAGCTATCTCCGTCTGCATACTTAACCAAAAGTACTCTTTATGTGCTGGTCATACAGTGCCTATAAAGTACCCCCCTCCTTTTCCCCCTATTTCCCCTTTTATTGCTTTAATAATCGCTTTAGAACATTTCTACAAAGTCATGCTAATTAATTCAAAACAAGCAATTGCATAAATATTCACCACCCTTAAAGTGAATTCAATGGTGCTAATATAGTCACAGAATTAGTGAAATGGAGATTGCCTGAATGCAGTGAATGTGTATAGTATAGTAAGTATTGTATAGAGTCTTTATTGTCCTATAAGGATATTCTTTTTCACACATATCATTGTTACATTCCATGCAGGATATACACAGCCTCATACAAATAACATATAACACCCCCCCCCCCCCCAATTCCCTCCCTCCTCACCACAATACAAGCAAAAAGGTGGACAGTGCAGACAACATAAAACACAAAAGAATAGGGGGGATGGATGATTGTCACAGGAGTTTGTTTAGTGCAGTGATTGCTGAGGGTATAAAACTTTTCTTAAAGTGCGCTTTTTTCCAGTCCAGGGCTCTGTATCTGCGGCCAGATGGGAGTAGGGTGAAGAACCGGTTCAGGGGATGGTCAGGGCTGCTTACTATGGTGCGTGCAAGGCGTGTGGTGGCTGTGTCATTTGCATCAGTGAGGCTGGGGGTGGGAAGCTGTACTATCTTGGATGCTAAGTGTGAGATTTTAATGAGTTTGTTCTTGCTGGTGACATTTAGTATGGTGAAGAAACAGGGGGAGCAGTAGAGTGGGTTGGATGATGCTTTTGTAGAGTAGCAGAAGGAGATGGGGGGGGCAACATACAGTGATCTTAGTTTGCGTATTGCATACAGTCTCTGTTGTGCACGTTTCTGTGTAATGGTGACATGTTCATTGAAGTTAAGCTTCAAAGATTAACATAAAGACACCTGTGTCTGGAAGGTCGAGTCAGTGGTCAATCAGTATTCTTGGCTATAATTCCACCATGAAGACAAAAGAACACTCCAAACAACTCAAACAAAAGGTTATTAACAAGTATAAGGGAGGGGACGGATACAAAAAAAAATCAAGTCACTCTGGAGTTCAGTGAAATCATTAAGGAATGTGAAGAATATGGCAAATGTGCCAATCTGCCTAGAGCACAAACTGAGTGACCATTCAAGAAGAATAATGGTGGGGAAGGCCACTGTGGCCAATGTGAATGACCACTCTGACGATGTTAAAAGCTTCAGCAGCTGAGATGGGAGAAACTATGTATACTGCAACTTTTGCCCGAGTTCTTCACCCGTCAGAGCTCTATAGGTGAGTGTCAGACCCTCTCGGACTCCAAGGTCAAATTGAAGAAGGTTCGTTGGTCTGATGAGACCAAAATTGAGCTTTTTGGCCATCAGACTAGATGCTAAACACTGCACATTACCAAAAAGGCATCATCCCTAATTTGAAGCATGGTGGTGGTAGCATCATGCTGTGGGGATACTTCTCAACAGCAGGCCCTGGAAGGCTTGTAAAGGTAAATGTAGAATGAATTCAGCAAAATATATGGAAATCCTGGAGGACAATCTGATTCAGTCTGCAAGAGAACTACGACTTGGGAGAAGATTTACTTTCCAGCAAGACAATAAGCCGAAGCATACAGTAAAAACTACACTACTACACACATACATGGTTTAAAGACAACAAGGTGAATGTTCTGCGAGCCTATCAGAGACCTATCCAAGCTGGCTTCATGCTTTAATTGCGACCAAAGGTGCCTCTACTAAATGCTGACTTGAAGGGGGTTAATATTTATGCAATCGCTTATTTTCCATTATATTTTTAATTAATTAGCATTACTTTCTAGAGATTTGCTTTCAGTTTGACATTAAAGAGGGGTTTTTTGTCAATTATTGTAAAAAAGGCCAAATTAAATTAATCAAGATTTCATGTATAAAAGTGGTAAAAAAATAAATATATAGGCACTGTACATATAACCGTGCGTTTTGCGGACTCTATTCTCTTAGCCTGTCCAATTCTATTCTGTATACCTATATATTTACATACCCATAATATTGTAACTGTCCAATTCTATTCTGTATACCTAATATTTACATACCCATAGTGTAGCTGTTCACTCTCACTATGTTAAATAAAATCAAATCAAATCCCATACAAAAGCAAAGGGTATAATATGTAGCGAGCTGCTTAGCCCTCGCCTAAGACTGCAGTGTGCGTTAATGTATATAACTACGCTGCTTAGCCCTGGCTTAAGACTGCAGTGTGCGTTAATGTATATAACTAAGCTGCTTAGCCCTGGCCTAAGACTGCAGTGTGCGTTAATGTATATAACTAATGCAGCAGCACATTTCATCGGCTTTGCACCTGTACTCCACACAGTGACATTAAAGTGAAATCTAATCTAATGCCCAGATTATCTGATGTATGGTTCCTTTCTTGTCTCCCTCTTTGTGTCTGAATACAATTCTATCAACACACACACACACACACACAAACATACAGACGCACGCACGCACAAACACACACACACACACACACACACACACACACAAATACACAAACACACACACACACACACACACACACACATATATGGCTTTTGTTGACATGCAATCTTATCAGTAGGTCTCAGTAAAAGCCTGTGTGCTGCACATTCACAAAGCCGGGCAAGAGGGGATAATGCTGAAGATTTATGACCTGCTTCGCCCGTCTATTGTGCTTGGGTTGGTTTGTAGAGCTGCCTCTTCGCATGCATGCACACACACACACACACACACACACACACACTCACACACACACACACACACACACACACACACACAGACACACATACACACACAAACACACACGCACAGACACACACACACACACACACACATGCATGCACGCACACAAACACACACACACACACACACACACACACACACACACACACACACACACACACACTGCCTATGTGTTATTGTTCTGGCATAAATGTGGATGGATGAATACAACAAAGATACATTTTGTGGAAGTGGCTCTGGTCTGTGTATACAGATGGAGAGAGAGAGGGAGAGAGAGGGAGAGAGAGAAAGAGAAAGGGGGGGGGGAGAAACTTGGCGGACCTCACAGGCAGATAGAACAACAGGTTGATGAGTGGTACACACACACACTTGCATTTGTGTGTGTGTTTGTGAGTGTGTGTTTACTGGAGCAAGGCATCTCCTCATTACAAACCTATGCAGGGGGGAATGTCCCAGAAATTCAATTTATGTTTAGTTATTACGGAGCAGGCTTATCCAATAGATTTCATACCTGTACCTTTAGTGTGTGCACTAAAAGACACACTGTTCATATACAGTCCTTGCTCTGTGGATTGGGAAACAAACAATTCTAGCCAATCCACAGCTGGAAGAGAGGAGTGTAACTTGATTGGCTGCTGAGCGCAAAAATAAACAAACCAGAATCACAGTTCCTGCCTCGAATGTGGGATGATAAATCAGGAGCCCAGCATATTAAAGATGTGCTTTATCAAATATAAGTGGTTCATTAGCAAGCCTACATAGATAGATAGATAGATGGATAGATAGATAGATAGATGGATGGATTGATAGATACTTTATTGATCCCTAAGGGGAAATTCAAGTATACACATACACTGCCTAATTAGACAGTCACAGTCATTTTAGTTATACATATGCTGGTTTTCAAGCCTAAAAACAAATCTGAAATACTGTGTCATAAATAAATGTTTTATGCCTCATTAGAAGGGAAAACACAACAGCAGACATGGCTGGGTAATGCCTCCAGTCTAAGACATGGGCAGGTAGGGCTGGGTGATGCCTCCAGTCTAAGACATGGGCAGGTAGGGCTGGGTAATGCCTCCAGTCTAAGCTGCTAATTCTCAAGGGTTTCACTAAGAAATACTTGCCGATAAATCCCATCAATCGTAAAGACAGAGAGCAGTGCGGATGGTAATGAAATCCATTTGCTGCGCCCTACATCGTACATTTTTAATGCAGTCATCTATTTGTTTTTCCTGTTGATCCTTTCTGTGTGAGAGAGACTGATTATTCCCACTTAAACCCAACAGATGTGCAGAATAAGAGATTGCTGCTCGCTGTGCTGTGCGTGTCTCTCTCATCCATCCATCTGTGGGATGCCTGTCGCTGGACAAAACCCCCACGGGAACTTGGGCTCCTGACATTACACACACACACACACACACACACACACTCACACACACACACACGGGCTGCATTGGATAGATGTGTATGTTTGTTATATGTATTTTGTTTTTATTAGAAGTGGACATGTTTCTATCTGTCTATGACTTTTGGTGAGAATTATTTCTGTTCTTTACAATATCAGTGATAACATGATAACATTGTGGGCGTCTGGAGTAAAATGTCCACTTCGCTGACAAACCAAGGCATTGGATGCAACAAAAGGAGAGATACTGAAGACTGTACACACACACACACACACACACACACACACACACACACACACTGAACCAGCTATATACCGATGGGAAATATGTAGAACATTTAAGCAAAATAGACAACGGACAAAAAGTTTGTTATATTCTTTCTTTCTTTACTTCAAGGATAGCCCCTTGAGATGTACCATCTCATTTTCGAGGGGGTCCTTACAATAATGACAAACAGTACAAAGATAATAAAGAGCAAGTACTGCACTAAACATAATTCCAAACACATAAACACAAGGACACACACACACACTCACATACCCACACACACTTCTACAATACTCCCCAAAGCTACCCCCCCCATCCCCACCAGCCAATATTACACAAACGGCACGATAAAAAAAATAGAGGTGAATTTGTAGCATACTCCTGATAAATACATTTGTTTGCATGCACAAGTAAGGTATACAGTACATATTTGTACACAAATACACACACATATACATATACAAATACACACAAATATACATATTTGTACACATGCACACATATGTACAGTAGACAAAAGGAAAGCAAGTAGGATGAGTCCTGGAGAGAAAAGGTGAGACAGATCAGAAACAAGAGCAGGATGTTTGCAAATGCATAGCTTCTAGTTAAAGATGATTTGAAGATATGAAAAGAAGTTATCGACCTAAGTGAGGAAGGAAGGTTGTTCCAATCTGATGGAGCTTTAAATTTAAATGCACGACGACCAATTTCTTTGCTGATTCTAGGTGTAACTAGAAACAAATGTTCCATGTACCGTAGGCTGCATTGAGAACTAAAAGGGATTAAAAGTTCTTTCAAATATGAAGGGAAATTGAAATGGATATATTTGAAAATAAGTGTTGACCAATAGAGTTGCCTTCTGGACTTGGGGGCAGGCCAGTTCAGGGACTTGTTCAGGGACCTTGTTTCAAAGGTGTTACCATAGATCACATCTATGGTGTACATTTTAGGACACCCACAGCTGTCAGACATCAGATGAAAAGGCATCAGGTCTCAGGAAAACCGCTGTCAAGTTTACGGAATTACACAGTCATGTCTTAGACATCAGATGAAAAGGAGTCAGACTAAAAGGTCTCAGATAAAAAGTTATCAGAGTCAGGTTTCAGACATCAGATAAAAAGGAGTCAGGTCTCAGGAAAACCGCTGTCAGACGAAGCGGAGTCAGACAAAAAGTTCTCAGATGAAAAGTTATCAGAGTCAGGTTTCAGGAAAACCGTTGTCAGAAGAAACGGAGTCAGACGAAAAGTTCTCAGATGAAAAGTTATCAGAGTCAGGTTTCAGGAAAACAGCTATTTCTGTTAACTGGTACAACAAGCAAACTTATTTGTGATATAATAGGCTACATAATAGTTGTTTTCTGAAAGCTAGTTCACTTGTGTGTAGGCCAAAGTAATATATGATGTATAGTCTGTAAGATATGTAGATAATTGGTTAAATTTTAATTTTTCAAATATTTTTGTTATACTATTGATAATCGAGATTTGTCTATAATTATTGGTGTCTGAGGTGTCACGTCCTTTATGAAGAGGGGTTAATCTAGCACTTTTCTATGATGTGATATGATGTTGATGTTATTAGAACTGATAAGTCATCATTATGGTATACAATTGGCTTGACACTGCAAAATTTAAAGGGATATTCTACCATTTGGGGAATTTTCCACCTCCCCTCGAGTTAAACAATTGATTCTCCAGTTATCCAGCCATTCCAGCCAGTGAGTCTGGCGATACACTTTTAGCTCCAGCCTATCATAGATCATTATATCGGATTAGACCATAAGCATCTCGCCTGCTAGCATCACGCTTAAAAGTAACTAAGTTTTCCGATAATTTTCCTATTTAAAACCTGTCTCTTCTGAAGTTAGAAAGTGTAATAAGACTAATGGAAAGTTACAGCCTATGGGGACTATTTTCAGGTGCTGTGTGATATTGTGCTGCTGTGCCCATGGTACGTTCGCAACGTTCCTTGATTATTATGCCTGAATAAGATTATAGGTCAGGTTAGACAGGTAGGGTCTCGCGCCAAATACTCAAGGCCGTGCGAGTGCGTTAGTTTTAGGCAACGTAGTAGTCAGTCATGGAAGGAAACTCGCACATCATTGTTTGCCGTTGAAAAATAAATAAACAAAGTGTTTAATCCATCATGTGGGTAGCACATTGGTTGATGGATTAAACACTTCGTTTATTTATTTTTCAACGGCAAACAATGGTGTGCGAGTTTTCTTCCATGACTGAATGAGATTATAGTCCAATGTCAATCAGCCTAGAAAATCGCCACGTTTCATTTTCCGTTAGTCTTATTACACTTTCACGTAATTCCCTAATCACGTACACATAATTCCCCAAATGGTGGAATTAAATTTAATTGAAGATAACTGAGTTTGAATGCAACAGAAAGTTTTGTTCGGAAACACTTCTTCCATGGGGTAGTAACTTTCTTCTGACAGTTATGACCACTCATTAACTCATATAACCAAACATTAGAAATTAGAGAAGAACACCAAATAAATCACATCATAACTGCTATGACTGATAAATGATGTTTACCTAATTCTTTCCAGCATCAGTGATGAGGATGATGATTTGAGGGCCTCGAACAGCCAGTGTGTGTGTGTGTCTGTGTGTGCACCTCAACTCTGCTCTACTCTTGCACCATTCATCATATTTGATCCAACTCAGATGGATTTGTTTCTGTCCCGCTGCACAGCAGCAGGCCGAGGCCTTAATGATACATGACATGGCTCTTATTATAGATCAATCAGCTTCTACTGGACCGGCTGCTGACACACATCTTTCTGAGCTGCCCATGGATGTGTGTGTGTTTGTGTATTGTACAGTATGTGTATGTGTGTGTTTGTGTTTATGTGGGCGTATATGTGTGTGTCTGTGTGTTTGTATGTGTTTGTGTGTGCGTATATGTGTGTGTGTGTGTTTGTATGTGTTTGTGTGTATATGTGTGTATACGTGTGTTTCTGTGTGTGTGTTTATGTTTATGTGTGTGTATATGTGTGTGTCTGTGTGTTTGTGTTCCTGTCATTCATGTCCAACCCTATTCCTCTGTCGTGCCAGCAGCTATATGCTCAGGTCCCAGTGGTTGGTGTCATGTGTCTCCAATCTTACATCTTGACACGAGCCATCTGCACACAGAGGCAACACATCTCACAACAGCCCCCACACACACAGACACACACACCCACCCACCCCTGGTCGTCACCATCAGAGAGAGAAGATTGGTTTCGTGATCTGACCAGCTCCATCCCAACGTGATAAAACAGCGCGGGCCGGCCCTGAACAATGTGTTCTGACCCTGCAGAAAGACCCTGCAGCAGTAGCGGCAGGCGCCGGGCTCCAAACACCTGGCTGATTACTTGGCTGATTATTCCTCCTCAGGGGCCTCAGGATGGGTTGCAAAAATCAGATAGCTCAGGTTTTGGCCCGAACACATGCAGCACATTGTCTGTGTGTGTGTGTGTGTGTGTGTGTGTGTATGTGTGTGTTTTTTTGTCCTGTTTTGATCAAGAACTCTGTTATCTCTTGTGGTTGACCACCTGCAAATGCAGTTTGGTGTTTTATCTGTTATACATAAACCCAATCAGCCAGTTTGAATGCACACAGGGTTGTTGTTGTTGTATTGTGTTGTTTGTTTGAGGCCATAACAGCATATTTGAGGAATTGATTCTAAAATAGTTCCTCAGAGAACTATCATCTTAGGACTTATTCTGAAACACTGCAGCAGTTTCCTTTGTGGCCTTGCTACAAAGAAACACTTTTTTGCATGTATATCCAGTATGCAAGTGAAGTATGCAATTCTATATGCATGAATTCTGAACATTATCCTTTTATCAGGAAACAGTGGCTTAACCTTCCCCCGAGACTGTCAACACACCAGCTGCCAACTAGGTTCCCTTCGTAGCACTCTGCACAAATCTCATTTTGGGGGCTTGCTTAAGCCTCCTTTCCAGATGCAGGATGCAAGACCTAATAATGAGAGATTACAGCATTAACATTGTCTATTTTCAGGAAGACACACAGATTCTCAAAAGCCCTGTTGACTAAAATGACTTGCCCTAAGTGCATAATTTTATTTGATTCAACTAAGCTATTTCAAGCAGTCTTAATCTGTGAGTCACAACTACATCATTATCAATCAACAAAGTATAGCGCAAGGGCCAACAGGTAAAAAAAAACAATGCCAGAGTAACAGTACTATTTGAAAATAAATATCAGACATGTCATGTGTGATGGTGGGCAGTCTGTTGTTGTTGTTCTCATCTCTTCTCCACAGTGAAGGCCATCAGCAGACAGCCTCTCTCCCGTGAGTCCAACCGGTCCCGGTAGCTGACAGCTGACGTGGAGCGCTGCTGTTTTCTGGTGAGATCCACTGCACCCATATGCCCATCATCATCGCAGCGCTCCCCGATACGCGCTGCTGCATTAATAATGCACGGTGCTGTGGAGGCATATGTCTTCACACAGTCAGCTGTGACTGCGGCATTCCCTGCTGTTTGCTTATATCAGTGCACTCATGCGGTACTGCTACATGGGCTGGCAGGGCCTAATGAGATCAAGGGCTGCAGAGCTACAGACAAGATTGGCTTTCCGCACATCTCGTCTTCCTTAGTATCCAACTTTTTTGAGTACATTTTTTGGGCTTTTGTGCCCTTAATGTGACAGGGTAGTGGAGAATGGAGAATGACAGGAAGTGAGTGGGAGAGAGAGTCGGGGTGGGATCCGGAAATGGGGGGGGGGGGGGGGGGGGGGGGTTGAACCGGGGGGGAATGGAACCAGTTGCGCCACGGCCCGGGCCTACTATCAAACTTTTCATTCCGTGTCTTTCAGCTCTTAGAACTTATCACTTCCCTCTAATCAGAAAGTGACCCATGGACCTGTAGAACTTATCACTTCCCTCTAATCAGGAAGTGACCCATGGACCTGTAGAACTTATCACTTCCCTCTAATCAGAAAGTGACCCATGGACCTGTAGAACTTATCACTTCCCTCTAATCAGAAAGTGACCCATGGACCTGTAGAAAGTGGGTCATCTCTTGAAAATGTGGGGTCGTTTTTCCTACTGTGAATAGTTAGTTAACTGACATGCTCAAAGTTGATTTTCAAGATCAAGAAATGCATCCACATTTGTGCATGGTGACTGACGTTAAATATTCTCCCACCTTAACAAAGTTGTAACACTTCATGCTCGTTAGATGTAAATATTATTCTGCACCAACCTCTCCAGAAAGAGCAGAGGAGCCTGTTATCCTTGACAACTTACATCACATGGGGAGAGTACTGTATTTATGTTTACTGCCATTATAAATAGACCTATTAGGTGCAGGCTGTGATTCTAGTCCCACAATGTGGGGGAATTGCTTCTCTTGGTTCTCGCCTCAAGCTGTGCATTCTGTGCGCATTTACTCAAAACAAACTCTAGACCAGCCTATTGAATCGGACAGAGCCGTACACAATGACTGAGCACATCAACATGTTGCTTAAAGAGAACTGAAGGCAAGCCAGGTCTAATATCAACAAGCTCTCACCAGAATGGCAGCCCTAAACAAGTGTGTGTGTGTGTGTGTGTGCAGAATGGCAGTCCTAAACAAGTGTGTGTGTGTGTATGTGTGTGTGCAGCAGGGCCGTAGTCACCATATATTCAAATATGACTAAAATGTCCCCCCCCCCAATATTCGGACATAGAAAAATAAAGAAAGAATAAAGCGCTATACTAGGCCTACAGGAAACCAACACGTACTGCATCTGAAATGTCAAAATCAAACGTAAATAACGCACAAATTAGTGACCTATGGTTCCAGAGTAGCCTCCACTCCTGAGTGGTTTGTCCTGGTGATTTTCCGTTTTTCGTTAGTGGAGTGAGCTATCAAAAGCTTCCATTTACTGCACCCTACTGCGGTGAGGTAGGGCTGTTAACAATATCGCAAAAGCTACTGGTACAATTTTCACAAAACTTCTTGAAAAGGTGTAGCACAGGCTAAGGAAATCCCATACATGTTTGGAGCCGATCAGACTGAAAGGGAACATTTTCCATATTGTAGCCTATTCTCGCAATGATAGCGAAAGTGAAACGTTTTATTTTAAATGATGAATTTGTGCAAGCCTGTGTCATTTCTTTCAAGTCTTTCAAAATAAAAATGCATTCATATGCTAGTAGTAATGCCAGAAATTACCGTTTATAGGCCTCTTAGAAATTATTGTTGCATCTCTTATTTAGATGCGCACTCAATCGCGCATCCATGCTGGCAAAACGATCAAATGTGGCGCGATTACAATAGGCCTACGTGATAGCCTACATGTGAATCGCAGACAATAACCAAAGAAAGGATTTTGCACCTCCATTCACCATTTAAAGGCTGTAGTAGGCCTAGTGTTTCTACATGTTGGCACAAAACGTAATTTCTGTCAGAAGCCCGTCTATAATGCATACAGGGATAACATGAGGTGGGTCAGACAGAAGAGGGGCCTGTCTTAGTAGCCTATTCCTGAATCCTGTCCCTTTCAAACTATGTTAAAATTGTGTGATTAGCCGCCAGCATAATGAAATCTAAATTAATAGACAAAATCTTATTAGGCTCCAAACCTATGAGTCTAAGCCTTAGTTAAAAAAAAATCAGGTGTAAGTAATAGGCTAAGTCAAAGAACCACATTCTGTGTAATATAGAGGTTATCATAAGATACTCTAGTTTGTAATTTCTTTTAAAGTATACATTTTGAACACAAATGGAAGTTGCTTCTTCTCCACCCTTCTCTTTTCACAAAACTCACCGGGGGGGGGGGGGGGGGGGGGCATCTGTGTCCAGGGGTTCATAATCCATCCATGCCATATGTCCGTCAAAAGTTTGGAAGAACCTAATTGACTGACCTAACGACTTGTTTGTGATTTTTAATAATATTTTTGCATAGTAGGAAATGTATTGAAATTCTGTTTGGGGGTCCCTCAGACCCCACCACAGATTTGGTCCCCCCCAATGTTGACATCATGACTGGCAGCCCTAAACAAGTTTGTGTGTGTGTGTGTGTGTGCAGTATGGCAGCCCTAAACAAGTGTGTGTGTGTGTGTGTGCAGTATGGCAGCCCTAAACAAGTGTGTGTGTGTGTGTGTGCAGTATGGCAGCCCTAAACAAGTGTGTGTGTGTGTGTGTGTGCAGTATGGCAGCCCTAAACAAGTGTGTGTGTGTGTGTGTGCAGTATGGCAGCCCTAAACAAGTGTGTGTGTGTGTGTGTGTGCAGTATGGCAGCCCTAAACAAGTGTGTGTGTGTGTGTGTGTGTGTGTGTGTGTGCAGTATGGCAGCCCTAAACAAGTGTGTGTGTGTGTGTGCAGGAAGCTCCTACTCTATATTTGAGTACAGAGATCACAGCATAAGAAACATCTTATACTGTATCTGAAGGACTGCACTCCACGAGAAAGTCAGCAGTGAATATTTATAGGTGATGAGGAGAGATGGCTCAGAAGTGATGAGTGACTGAATAATTCATAACATTCCACACCAGACTGGAAAACATTGAATCCCTCATGGACCGTGAGGTCTTAAGGTTGTTGTAAATGACTGGAATGTTCAAGCCAATCAAGCCACAGGCCAAGAGAATCAGGCGCGTTCACCTCTGTGCTGTCCGTGAGGGGAGAGGAGGAGTGGGTTCTTGTACCGTGTGATTTTTTAAACTCAAAGTTTTTGTTGGGCTCAGAGGTCTGGTGTCCATAACCATAACAAGGAAGGCCTCTTGTGGTCTTGCACCAGGCCCGTACACACAAACACACACACACACATGGACACACACACACATGTTCTGAGTGGTTTGCCGAATGAGAGTGTGTGTCAGGGATTGATTGTGGAGCATGGTTTGTATTGAGCTGCTGATAATAAGCGGCACTTGTACCGTTGCCTTCCGTCATGCAAGTGGTGAGCTGAGCAGCGGATCGATAGTCCAGTGAGACCGCAAGCCGAGTGCCCGTGCCAGGCTGCCAGGACACCGTGTGATGTCAAATGTATGGAAACATCCGAGAACACAGCAGGTGACTGTTTCCCTTTTCCTGTCGCGAGGGAAGGGGGGGGGGGGGGGGGGGGTGACCACAAAGCAGATCTTCACACGCCAGGCAGATGACCACACAGATCCCATTTCAGATGTTACGGAGAGAGAGGCTGCAGCTGTGGAAGTTGTACATGTGAGCTTGTAATTGTATTCCATCCTAGGGTTCTACTCAGAGCTCTAGAGAGAGAGAGTTGCGACCCAGAGGTGTTCAAAATTCGTTAAGGTCACGTGGTTCATGTAAACTTCAAAAAGTTCCCGGAAGTGATTGACAATGGATATACAAATAGCCTACAAATTTGAATAAAATAACATTAAGTAGGCTAACCATAGGTTAATAATGCATGAACAAATCGGTGTTTTGACCGCAAGTGGTAACATTATGGGATTCCATTCCCCAGATTTCGCTCATAGCCTAGCCATAGAAAGAAAGAGCCGTAAAAATGAACAAAATCTCCGTGGACCGCCCTTAGTGTGCGTCCAGCTGCCGGGGACCTGGACTATGCCAATATCTTTTCTTCTAAACTTGATCATCAGACTCTGCCCCGCCTATTTGTCAACCCAGGAGCCGCTACTGTTCAATGAGAGACTGAGCCACAATTTTGGGTAATTGACAGTCAATAAATGAATTGTTATACAATATTTATAACACTGTGTAATTATTGTGTAAACTAGATCCGTTTATTGGGTGCCACGGATGTCTATCAAATGCGTCTGTGCATAGCTCATCATCGTCTTGCTTTCCCCCCTGTTCTGTGATTGGTTCCCTATCTCAGGCGAAAATTTGCTCCATGGTCTCCAGGCTGCCTTAGCAGCGTGAATCAAATCGTGCGCAAGGCAGCATGGGAACACCCAGGCTAGCGTGTAGGAGCTCCAGTGAAATTTTGATTTTGCAATGAGAAACTGTAACACTAATATGAGTTTTCTCCCCAGCGTTTTCTGTGGAAGTTCACTGATCTGAGCTAATGAGCGAATTGCCTGAAGTAGCATAGCGGGAGAATAATAATAAAAAAAAGTTTAAAAGTTTTCTAACATCTCTCCAGTGTAGGCCTAATGGGTAGTATAGTATTGCCTACACAGTAACCCCATGATAATGCGAGTGATCATAATAAAATATAAAACTTGACACGTAGGCCTAATTCTTTCGATCAATAACCAGGCTATGAACTCATAAACATGAACAGCATTTTGTCATTGTTTGTCATTTACCGTGCTGTGAACACAGCATTAAGATGCTAGGCTAAAGAGCTTGAGATTCAGACAGATAAGCACCTGGGAATGGTTGTGCTCATCATGTCAGAAAATAGCGATTTGATCAGTGATCATGCATATCAGCGCAAGCTTGGTTTGAAACTTTCTGGGGATGTGGATTTTACACGATCCTTCATCACTGGGCTAGTGTGCCCTGCTGTGTTAATATGTCCCTGCTGATGCTACAGCTGCAGCTCCCTCAAATCTAGGTTCTCATGCATACAGGCTAGCTTTTGCCAATGGAAATTAATGTCCTGCTCCTAACTGAAGAAACATTTATGTTACCAATAATGTTAACAACAAACTAAGCTTCACTGCTGCTAGTAAAAATTTGGCTGTAAATATGATTTGCCATATTTTACAAACCAGCTAGCTTTGTGATAACAAAATCGTACCTTTTATTTGTTTAGTCCACTGAAAGTTATTCACATATCTAGGACTGCGAGCGCCGGAAGTCGAGGGCTCTGGTTATACTATCCTGTGAGGCTGCTGATGTAATCATATTCCATCCTAGGGGTTATACTATCCTGTGAGGCTGCTGATGTAATCATATTCCATCCTAGGGTTCTACTTTCCTGTGAGGCTGCTGATGTACAGTAATCATATTCCATCCTAGGGGTTATACTATCCTGTGAGGCTGCTGATGTAATCGTATTCCGTCCTAGGGTTCTACTTTCCTGTGAGGCTGCTGATGTACAGTAATCATATTTTGATTGAGGGGTTAGGTGCCTTGCTCAAGGGCACTTCAGCCGTGCCTACTGGTCGGGGCTTGAACTGGCAACCCTCCGGTTACAAGTCCAGAGTGCTAACCAGTGGGCCACGGCTGCCCACAAATATCGGATATCGGACTAATTATAGTTATCTTCAAAATCACAAAAAATATCGAGATATTATTTTTTGTCCATATCGCCCACCCCTAGTCCTGTGGCGGCTGCCACTTAATCCTGCAATTGAACCTCCTGCTGGCTGGAGGTTTGCCGGTATGGTTGTTTTAGGGGTTTATCTTGCTGCTCTCTCTGCCTTAGGCTTTCCATGTTTGCACGTGGAAGGGCAGGGGGCTCCCAGAACAGAGCCATACTGCCAAATGAAACATTATGCATTACAGATAGTAATTAACTATCTGGACAAAGTGGTCCAGACTGAAAAAGAGTTTAGATCTGTCTGTTCTGTGACTTTATATATATAAAAAAACTCTGAATAGAAATGTATTAGATCAAATTTCCGCCATGTTAATCCATCAGATAAAAAGCGACGCCTTTATGTGCTGATCTTCTTTATCACTAATTCTAGCCCACCTATGTCTTCTGATGGTTTATCTTTAATTATGGAGACACTCTTCTGATCCATCAGAATCTTCACTGAGGATCTCTGGTCAGTTGCCATGGTGAAGGAATGTTTAATGAACATGTGTGAGAACACATAATGAAATACTTCAGTATCCGGTGTAAATCTGGACCATTCAACATTCCACCAGAGTGCACACAAGAGCTTGTTGACCTTCTGGAAAGTTGCTCAAGATGGGGAGAGAGCATGATTAAAGCTCAACAGCATTTGCATGTTCTAAATGACTCTGCTCCCTGGCTCTCCTTCACAAGCCAACACAAGCCCCTTATCGGCCTTTGGGTTTAGGAAGCAGGACTAGAATTTGGAGTTGGTGTTGGGAGCTATTTCAGAATGGTACAGTAGGCTGGGCTAAGTAGCTGACTGTAATGTGTGTGTGTGTGTGTGTGTGTGTAGGAGGGTTTTGTAGTGTAGCGAAATTTAGTTTAATTTGGTTTTTTTTTCTAAAGGAAAGTATGAAGGCATATCTTGGCCTGAAGAGCAGCCAATCTGTAAACAGAGGCATTCAGAGCAAATGAGGAAATGGAAAGGCCTGAAAATAGCAACAGGATTGTCAGGAACCTTCGCTTCAGTCTGAGAATTATTAGCTTGTTCAAAACATGCCTCCCTCTGACACATTTTGCCATGGCCTAGTTTTAGAGACGGCTTCTTTCTGTTACGACAGAGTTGTTACTCGGAGGAAGGTTTGTACGGTATGCGTGCCGTTTCTGTGCGCTCATCCCTCATCTTGGCCATGATCTACGCAGATGAAGTGTGGAATGTTCCAGAACGCTAAATGACCAGCTATTTGTCATTCATTGGATTATCCTGTGAGATGTCAGGAGAGTCTATCATGTGTTTGTATCTGAGCCACGTCCCTCGGGCAAGGCTGTCTGTTTCTGATGACTGCATGCTGCATATCGCATGGAACACACTGAAGAAGGCACTATGCCAAAACGTGCCTGTGTAATACATTTGACTTCTCCTCTCTTGTGCAGCATATTGCTTCCTTCCTTCCCACCCCCCCCAACACCACCTTTACCTCCTTGCCTGATGAGTTGAACCACTTTCTATGGTCGCTTTGACAGGAACAACAAGGAGGTGGCCATCAAGGCTGTGGTGTCTGCAGAACACCAGCCCCTCACACTCTCCACCACCGATGTGTGTGCGGCACTGAGCAGGACTAATGCATGCAAGGCTGCTGGTCCTGATGGCATCCCCGGACGCATCCTCAGGGCCTGTGCTGTGTAGCTGACTGAGGTTTGGACCGACATATTTAACCTGTCAGCAGCCCAGGTAGCTGACCCCGCGTGCTTTAAAACCACCTCCATCGTGCTGGTGCCAAAACATTCCACTGCAATGAGCCTTAATTATTATTATTATTATATTATATATACTTTTTTGATCCCGTGAGGGGAAATTTGGTCTCTGCATTTAACCCAATCGGTGAATTAGTGAAACACAAACAGCACACAGTGTACACACAGTGAGGTGAAGCACACTAATGACTTCCATCCAGTTCACTCACCCCCATCATCATGAAATGCTTGGAGAGGCTGGTCCTGGCCCACCTCAAGACCTGCTTACCACCGTAACTGGACCCCTTCCAACTCGCGTACGGTCAAAACAGGAGCACGGATGATGCCGTCGCTACGGCACTTCCATCTACCCTGTCCCACCTTGACAACCGCAACACCTATGTGAGAATACTGTTCATTGACTTTAGTTCAGCATTCAACACCATTATCCCCTTAAGTAAATGCGTTTTCATGAAGAATTCATCAGACCTTTGCATTGCAACATCGGGGAAAGAGTCTACCCGGGGTCTCTAAAGTGCCTGAGGAGATTTATTCATTGCACTGCAATGAATTCAAGTACTGCCTACCAGCTGGCAAACCATAAGCCTATATGTACTGTGTGAAGTCTGAATAACATTCAATGAAATAAGTGAGGTATTCACCTAAGTAACATTGACATAATCTCTAGTTAACCCTTCAGGCGCCAGAGGTTTTTTTTTTTCGAAACGTTCCATTTTCACATCTTCATTTCAAAAGGCTATATCTTAAAAGTGATAAGAGATAGAGACTTTCTGTAAATTAGAGAAATATTAAGGATGACCCAAAGTTTATGTAGAGATTAAATGTTTATATCTAATTTGCATATTATGACGTCATATGGTGGCGGCCATCTTGGATTATAGAATTTTCATGAAGAGTTGCATGTTTGAATGATAAAATGCACCACTTCTTTTCCCCCAAAATGTCCCTCACCTTCTGTATGCTATATTGCACAATACTGAATGCTCAGGTAAATAGTAAGTAGTAAACAAACTGTATAAATCATTACTAATAAATGGCAGAAACAAACCAAATGCATGTAGCGGTAGGCTGGCCTTTTGCTGTAGAGATTTTCCATTTACTACATACAGTAGGCACTCTGATTCCATGTATGGGGCACATATATATTATTCAGATGACACACAAACACAAGTAGACAAGACTTGTTTTGAACTGTTTAGTTCAAAAGCTCACTTGCCACGGCAAGGCACAGATCAGGAGTGAGATGACGAGACAAGACAAGAGACAATATTAGTATTTTTTGTCTTTTTGTTGTTTTTGTTGATGGTTTTTTTTTTTTTTTTTCTTAGCTGACAAAGACACACACATCACAAGGACATGAACACACAAAAAAAGAACACATAGGCCTAGTGTATGTCCTAAATGGTCAGGGAAATAGGTAGCAAATCAACAGTGTAAATCATTACTAATAAATGGCTGACAATTTTTTTGTAGCAGGCCTTTTGCTGTAGAGATAATGACTTCCTATCCCTATCCATACAGGGCCGGCATTCCCATCATTTTGTGATAGACTAGCCTATGCATGGCCTAATGGCTCCCCTGCCCCGTGTCACCACCTCTGCTCCTGCTGCGAGCGGCATGGCCAGATCTGCCTCGCGCGCGCGCCGAGTGGAGAGAATTTGCGCAGCTCGGACTAGGCCTACTGTCATTCTCATTGCAACTCCCCACACTGCCTCTACGTTCCCCCCTAACTATCCTATGAGCACTTCGACCTCGTCTAACATACCCAGTGGCATTAGACAAAGGCTGCACCACGTTACTGTCGCCGTGATTGCGGAGAAGCACACGGTCAGAAGACAGAAGCTAGCGCTACATGGACATTACCTCCAGCCTCGTTCGCCACACCACTAACACCCTGCTAACTTCCCGATGAACACTCCAACCCCGTGAAACATTATTCCCACCACTGACATTGGGCAAACAATTCAACGTTTGTGCTTGGTGTAAGCTAAACTCTCACTTTGTCCAACTGCATCATTGCAAGGCAGGGACGCATCTGAAGCCTCACTAAACGAATCACCGTCATTTTCTGAAGGCAGATATTCCCCTTCAGAATCAGGGTCCGCGAATAGAAGAGCCAACACTTCATTTCGGGTAAACTTTTTTGATGCCATTAGACGATAATCTAATGCAAATACTCGCTGACGTTGACAATATCGCTCTGATAAAGTGGCTCACACGCACACTAGTTCCGGTATTGCACGCATTGATTCAATGCGCTGTAGCACGAAAGTTTTGTTTAAAGCATGACCTTTTTTGGACTCGGGGATGACGTATGACATGTCTGCCATCTAGTAGAGTGGAGGTCGAACGAAATATGACACCCTATTTGACTAAATCGGCCGTTTTATTCAGTACCGCATCTTGTCGAGTAAACTCGACCGTGGCGCCTAGAGGGTTAATTATCAATTTATCATGTGTTCAGTATGTAAACATTAGGAATTATAAATTAGTTTACTGTTTGCATCTTATTAATTCATCATGATTTAATAATTAATTCATCATCAGTTCAGTATGTACACATTAGGAATTATGAATTATTTACTACGAGTAGTAGTAAATTGTAATATATTATAATATAATATAGATGTAACTATTTAGGAAATGGGGAATTCATCATTTATAGCAAAGGCAAACTCACTGATAACACCTAGTAAATACAACTCTATTAATGAGGAAAGTCACATTTGTTAATCCTTAAGTAATGTTGGAAAAATACTTAATAATTATTAATTAATTAATTACTAATACTTAACTAATGTTAAATGGTATACCATTATTGTAAAGTGTTACCATTTATTTCATATTTGCATTTTCCCTATTTGCATTAGATACACACATTGTAGCCCATTTGCTGTGACAAACACATATTCAGGTTTGGAGAAAAACATCTCCACCAGCACTATCCCTTAATCTCTCATGGGTTCTCAGTTCCTGTCTCGTTGGTCTTACATACTGTCATCACGTAACACTGACATAATGACCTAATCAGGTCCAAATCCAAACCAAAGGACAGGAGGGGAATAAGACAGATGGCCTCCAGAATGCTCTATTCACCCTGAGAGGTGGAATGGGATGATTAGATGAGAGGTGGAATGGGATGATTAGATCTAACCAGTTGCTGAAAGGGTGAAAATCTACTATCTATTGCGTATCTTAGCACAAGCAAAACTATAAGTATAAGTAAGTATATATACTCTTTTGATCCCGTGAGGGAAATTTGGTCTCTGCATTTATCCCAGTCCGTGAATTAGTGAAACACACTCAGCACACAGTGTACACACAGTGAGGTGAAGCACACACTAATCCCGGCGCAGTGAGCTGCCTGCAACAACAGCGGCGCTCGGGGAGCAGTGAGGGGTTAGGTGCCTTGCTCAAGGACACTTCAGCAGTGCCTACTGGTCGGGGTTCGAACCGGCAAGTCCGAAGCACTAACCAGTAGGCCACGGCTGCCCCCAAAATAGGCCACGGCTGCCCCCACTACTACACTACACACAACTACACACCTACACAACTACACACCTTTATCCTGTGTATGACCCAATCTCAACAATAGAAACAAAGACGGGCTTTTTATACTATTTTATTGTTGGGTGGCTTCTTCACTAGGATAACCCTGCTCATAAATGCACCCTCTGTGTTGTCATCAGCAATATTAGACAGCAGCAGATGCATAATTACAGCAGACAATATAACCAGTGTGTAAATTTGATGACTCACTGTTTTTGTAATTGCAAAACTTAATTGCTAAAAGTGGCATGGGTGCATAAGGATGGGATTACTAAAAGTGGCATGGGTGATGGGATTGCTAAAAGTGGCATGGGTGCACAAGGATGGGATTGCTAAAAGTGGCATGGGTGATGGGATTGCTAAAAGTGGCATGGGTGCACAAGGATGGGATTGCTAAAAGTGGCATGGGTGATGGGATTGCTAAAAGTGGCATGGGTGCACAAGGATGGGATTGCTAAAAGTGGCATGGGTGATGGGATTGCTAAAAGTGGCATGGGTGCACAAGGATGGGATTACTAAAAGTGGCATGGGTGATGGGATTGCTAAAAGTGGCATGGGTGCACAAGGATGGGATTGCTAAAAGTGGCATGGGTGATGGGATTGCTAAAAGTGGCATGGGTGCACAAGGATGGGATTGCTAAAAGTGGCATGGGTGATGGGATTGCTAAAAGTGGCATGGGTGATGGGATTGCTAAAAGTGGCAAGGGTGCATAAGGATGGGATGTAGGTGTCCGTGTGCAGAGGTAGCCAGCTGTGTGCGCCCCATAGCAACCGCTTTATTATTATTATTATTATTATTATTATTATTATTATTATTATTATTATTATTTTCTCACAATAAGGTGAATGGAGTCTCTGACGTGGTCAGTGCGCAGCTAGTACACCTGGTATTGCAGTATGTCACATTACTTTACGTAGGAGCACGACCCTTTTTGTACATGTTTGGGGGAACTGGGAATCAAAGATGTTATTGAAAAAGGACGAAAAGGCAAACTCCTACATCGTGTTTAATGAGATCAGGACTGCTAATGAGATATGGATTGCCTACATTGGCCATTTGGTCTTCGTTCACTGGCAAACATTGATTGATCACAAGCAGTGATGGGTCTCTTGGTGTTTAAATCCCCCAACGTTGTCTTCAAGGCAGCGCTGCCTGGAAGGTGTTAGGGTTAGGCTTGGGTTAAGGTTAGGAAATTAGAATTAAAATCGGTTAGGGTTAGGGTTGGGGGTTAGGTTTAGGATTAGGTGCCTTTAAATCAGCGGAGGCAGCGCTGCCTGGAAGGCGTTAGGGTTAGACATGGGTTAAGGTTAGGGTTGGGGTTAGGTTTAGGGTTAGGCATGGGTTAACCCTTTAGGCGCCAGAGTTTTTTTTTCGAAACGTTCGATTTTGACATCTTAATTTCAAAAGGCTATATCTTAAAAGTGATAAGAGATAGAGACTTTCTGTAAATTAGAGAAATATTAAGGATGACCCAAAGTTTATGTAGGGATTAAATTCCCCCATCTAATTTGCATATTATGACGTCATATGATGTGGTGGCCATCTTGGATTATAGAATTTTCATGAAAAGTCACATGTTTGATTGATAAAATTCAGCACTTCTTTCCCCCCAAAATGTCCCTCACCTTCTGTGTGCTATATTGCACAATACTGAATGCTCAGGTAAATAGTAAGTAGTAAACAAACTGTGTAAATCATTACTAATAAATGGCAGTAACAAACCAAATGAATGTAGCGGTAGGTTGGCCTTTTGCTGTAGAGATTTTCCATTTAGTACATACAGTAGGCACTCTGAAGCCATGTATGGGGCACATATATATTATTCATATGACACACAAACACAAGTAGACAAGACCTCTTTAGTTCAAAAGCTCACTCGCCACGGCAAGGCACAGATCAGGAGTGAGATGACGAAACAAGACGAGAGACAATGTTAGTATTTTTTTTTTCTTTTTGTTGTTTTTGTTGATGTTTTTTTGGTTGTTTTTTTAGCTGACAAAGACACATACATCACAAGGACATGAACTCACAAAAAAGAACACATAGTGTACACTACTAAATGGTCAGGGAAATAGATAGTAAATGAAAGAACAAACGACACAATCTGGCTTACCATCAGCCTGGCAGATAAAGTGGCGCTCAGTGAGTCTCTGTGGCATGTCTCCCAGTGAGGATGACTTTCGGCCTTTGTTGCTCTCTTTCCTGGAGAAGCCTTCCTGTAAAGCAGTGATGACATCCTGCACGAAGACTTTCAGGGGCTTGTGAGGAGCAGCAGTGCAGTGGCAGTAAATGATGTGGGCATTCACCATGCTTACACTGAGAATGGTATTGAAAATCCTATTGTACCATTTCTTTGATCTATGGGGAAAGAGGTAGGTCTTCATTCTCTGGTCTGCTGTGTCGACACCCCCCATGAAAGAATTGTAGTCATCAACACAAACAGGCCTATTTATCTCCCTATAGCCACTATCAGTATGTTTGGTCCTGATGCGCTTTCTGACACATGTGTTGGAATGCAGTGAAGAGAGCATTGTGAGGCGCTTTGTATCATGCCACGCACAAGCTAGCAACTTCCCTCCCCTTCCTCATAAAGACTGGGTCATCTCCCTTGCTCAATGGTATCTGTTCACGGGTGAGGCCCTTTGGCATCCCCTTCCTGTTACTGCTGACAGTCCCACACAAACCCGAATCATTACTTGCCAGCTCATCTGCTATGGCTGGCGAGGTGTAATAGCTGTCCATGTACACCTCATGCCCTTTCCCTGTGTACGGGGCCATCAGCTCACGGACAACAAGGTGTGTGGCACCGAAATCAGCATTAGGCCTATTTTGTCCGGTGTACATGGACCACTGTAGCACATAGCCTGACTTTGCTTCACTCAGAACAAATACTTTGTAACCATATTTGTCTGGTTTGTTTGGGTTATACATTTTGAGTGTGGATTTCCCTTTGAATGCAATGGTCATTTCATCCAGTGACAGCTGCTTAGATGGGCCATACACTGCTGAAAACCGGGGGATGACCAAATTAATGATTGGGCGGATTTTGAATAGCCTGTCATAGCCTGGCTGACCCCTGTCAACATACTCCTCATTATTGCTGAAATGAAGGAAAGACAAAATCATCTCAAATCTATTCCTGGACATCACCTTCCCAAATCCAGGTGTTGCTGTTGGCCAATATTCAGCCCAATAATCCTCCAACTCTGACTTCTCTACCAGACCCATACTCAAATGCAGAGAAAAGAAGGCTTTCATTTCACTGACAGTTACGTCAGACCATTGATGAAATCTGGAGTGTGGCTGGAGTTGATGGGAGGCTAAAAACTGATGGGCATAGCGATTTGTCTCAATAACAAGTACATTCCAGAACTCATCAGAGAGAAAGAGTGATAGAAAATCTAGGGGCGAATTGGCATTGGAGAGTTCTCTTTCCCCCAGATAACCAATTGGCTGATCAAAGGGCGTGATCCAACTTTGGTACTGCTCCTCATCGGCCAAGTACTCAAAGCCGGCATTCCCATCATCTTGCACTAATCTATGCATGGCTCCTCTGCCCCGTGTCACACCGCCCCTGCTCCTGCTGCGAGCAGCACGGCCTGATCTGCCTCGTGCACGCGCCGAGTGGAGAGAAGTTGCACAGCTCGAACTAGGCCTACTGTCATTCTCATTGCGACTCCCCCTGCCTCCACGTTGCCCCCTAACTGTCCTATGAGCACTTCGACCTCGTCTAACATCCCCAGTGGCATTAGACAAATGCTCCACCACGTTACTGTCTCCGCGATTGCGGAGAGGCACACGGTCAGAAGACAAAGAAGCTAGCTGGCTAGCGCTGTAAAAAGACTGGACCCCCACATAACTTCCAGCCTCGTTTCCCACATCACTAACACGCCTGCTAACTTCCCGATGAACACTCCGACCCCGTGAAACATTGTTCCCAGCACTGACATTGGGCAAAGGACCATCTACATTGGGCAAAGGATTCATTTGTGCTTGGTGTAGGTCTAAACTTTGTCCAGCTGCACCATTGCAAGGCAGGGACGCATCTGAAGCGTGGTGAGTAAACAAATCACCGTCATTTTCTAAAGGCAGATATTCTCCTTCAGAATCAGGGTCAGCGAATAGAAAACCCAACACTTCATTGCGGGTAAACTTTTCTGATGCCATTACACGATATTGTAATGCAAATACTCTCTGAGGTTGAAAATTCCGCTCTGATAAAAATGGCACACACGCACACTAGCTCCGGTATTTCTCCCACTGATTCAATGCGCGCTAGCGGGAAGATTTTGTATAGAAGCATGACGTTTTTTTGACTCGGTGATGACGTATGACATGTCTGCCATCTAGTGGAGTGGAGTTTGAACGAATTATGACACCCTATTTGACAAAATCGGCCGTTTTATTCAGTGCCGCATCTTGTCGACAAAAGTCGACCGTGGCGCCTTGAGGGTTAAAGTTAACCCTTTTCACTGCAGTATGTTCCTTCTCTCTCACAAATACATAAGACAACATGCACACACAGCCATGGACACATACGCATACACAAGCACACACACAAGCGCACACACACAGAGAGACACATACACACACACACAGCCATGGACGCATACACGAGCACACACACACAAGCGCACACACACAAAAATCCTTTTTTATATGAAGCTTGTGTTTCGATTGATTTTTTCTTTTCACTGCAGTATGTCACTTCTCTCTCACAAATGCATAAGACAACATGCACACACAGCCATGGACACACACACACACACACACACACACACACACACACAGACACACACACACAGGGAAACACACACACACAAGCACACACACAGACTGCGATGGTGCTGTGAGTGTGTCTAACATCATGATGGTTAGTGGGTATCCGGAGGAGATCTGAAGAGGTCCAAAGGACCTACTCCAGACAACCTTCCTCACAAAGCACAGCTCTGTGTGCTCTGGATTCTGATGAGCACCTACATCTGACATTATCTCCCCTCTTGAGCTTTTTCATGTACACAAGCAACACGCAGAAGCACAAACACAAAACCTCTACAGCTTTCATCCAGACTGTGAGAATAATAACTCTGATATGAAAATGAAGCGTGTTTTAAGATGCATGGCTTTGATGTATAATGACAAACAGCACAGGGAACAGAAGCACACAGTAGAATGCGTCATTACTAAAGAGGATGTAAAGATGCTCCTGAAATTACAGCGCAGTCATCCAAAGTAAATCATAAGCTACAAATTAAGTTTATGGAAATGATCGCAGACACGTATTTTCTTTAAGCCAGATTGTAAAGTTCAGTGCAATTCAGCCAATTAAGGACCAGAAATGTCCATTTTAGAAAAAAATGAATCATGACATTTTGCTTTATAGTATCATAAGGATACGGAGTAGGTGTAAGAGGTCAAATGCATCTCAAATATCTATCAATATCGCATTTTAACAACCTGTTACTTTTTACGGTTATCCACACAGCTAATAGTTTCAATAGCACCCCATGGTGAGGCCAAACACAATATAATCCAATAATCTCTAGGATGAGCATGCAATTAAAGATAGTTCCCACTCTCTCAGATAGAATAATGTCAGAGAACATGGTCCAGTTTTCCAATGATGTTGTCTCCTAAGAAGCTGGACCAGCATGCAGTAGTCTGAAAAGTTGTGGGTCCAATTCCAGCATGCAGTAGTCTGAAAAGGTGTGGGTCCAATTCCAGCATGCAGTAGTCTGAAAAGTTGTGGGTCCAATTCCAGCAAGCAGTAGTCTGAAAAGGTGTGGGTCCAATTCCAGTGCTCCACCATTGTGCCCTTGAGCAAGGCACATAACCCTTAGTTCCATGTAATATAATTCACAAATGTAAGTCGCTAAATTAATAAATGTAAATAAATGCCCATGCGTGAGGTGAGTGTGATTGGCATGACAGCCAGGTTAAGTATGGCTTCAGTTGCTATGGTGATGGTGCCATGTATGGCAGTCTGGTACAGCAGCCCTCCCTCTTTTGAACTCTTTCTATTTTTTTCCCTTTTTATTTTTCTCCTTTGCCATGCTACACTGTGGTGGCGTTTTATCAACGGAGAACGGAGGTTTTAGTCTGTTTAGATAGTTTAGATTACTTTTGCATTTTTCATGGAGTCCTAGAGCGATCTATTTAAATAATGTCCCACTTGAAATGGCAGGCGAGCGCTCTCCCTGCCAAACAGCTGCAGAGCTACGGAGAAACAAGAGCTACAGGAGCTGTGAAGGCGAGAGTGAGACGTGAGAGAGGCAACAGAGAAATAGAATATATAGATCATCTTTATTTGTCATTGTAACAGATACAACGAAATTAAGTGCATTTCTTTTCAAGTGCAACAAGACATCTATTGAGGTATTCATAAATAAATACATACAAAAGAGAATGGTACTGCTACATACCTATAATGCTAAAAACACATAGGAGACACACCCATACAGACCACAAGATCCACATTTTAAAAATTGCACATACTGTAGCCCTATGACATAAGTGAGTGGTGGGAACTATGCTTTAGTAGCACTATTCAATGAACTTATGGCTGTTGGATAAAAAGTTTTGTTGTCTGTTTGTTCTTATTTTCATGGACCTGTATCTCCTGCCAGTAGTTTGATCAGTGTTTAACCACAACGTTCCGACGCCATCGACTGCCAAATTCGGAGGATTGTCCTCTCTTATGATTACTCCGGAGCGTGCAGGCTTTTGCTGCTAAAAGTGCAAAGAGAGAAACCTGCCACCTGCGTGGCCACATCTGGTCTATCTATCTATCAATCTATCTATCTATCTATCTATCTATCTTAAATATTATTAAATGAAGCACAAGACGTAATTCACATGTGTAGTTCTTGGCAGTACTGTAAGTGCACATGTTTTGCCACTAACTTGACATATTTAGGCTGCAAAACATTATGCAAAAGAGTGCGGCACGTGACATGTTTTGAGAGCTCTATACGGGAGTGGGCAAGACGAGAGAGGTGCGTTTACGGGTGCAGGAGAAACCGATGATTCACTGCACTCCTGCAAATGAAATATATGTGTAAAATAACATGTAGCAATGATTAAAGTAGTGTATGGCAATTCTTACCTCCTGCTTCTCGAAATCGAAAGCATGACAGAGGAAGAGGACACCACTAGGCTACTTTAGATGCGTCTTTCTAAAGAACGGATGCCAGCTAGCATAGCTGTGCTACAGACAGGCAGTCGTTTTCAGTTGTGTGTGTCAAGTGTTCCTTTTGTGAGACAGGAGAAAACTGAATATCCCTCTGCATATCCTGTGGGCTTTACGGGGCGGGGGCGGGACCTAAGGTTACAGGTGCGTGCGTGGGCGGGACCTAATGGTACAGGTGCGGGACTGCGGGTGGGAGCGGGACCAAACATGGCACATTATTGCGGTAGCGGGACTGAAAAAAAATCTGTCCCACGCAGACCTCTACTTCCAGGCTTCAAGGCATCGCTGCCTTGTCTAACCGGTACCCTGACCCTAACCCTAGTGCCTTCCAGGCATCGCTGCCTTGAAGACAATGGTCTTCAATGAACAAGGTTTTGGGAAATGAGGCCTTCTGAACACCTTCTGACATAACTTGAACATGCAGTCTATGATTCTTATATTTGAGCTCAGCAGCCAATGGAATGACACTCTAGAGTTCTTGTTCTCCCTCAGAGAGACAGGACTGTGTACAAACTCTGTTTTTCTTCCTTTCTTGTGGGAGTTTTTCTTTTCTTTTTTTCAGAATACACACATTGAACACACAGCTGTGAGGAGCAGTTTGCTAAATGTGACTGCATTTTACTTTTACTTTTAATGTATACTGTATATGAATGGTAACAGTATGTTTCAGTAATCTCTCCGTTGTGACCCTGCTTGTGAGACACATTCTTTTACTCACCTGTCTGGTCTTGTTGGCTCACCTGTCTGTGGTCTATGTTGGCTCATAAAGTCATTTCAACAGTCAAAAAACAGGTGGTACAGCTTCCCCTTGATATGACATCTGTTGGTTTTATTTGCACTGAAACCCACTCTTTAAGTAGCACAGGGTCTGCCATACATAAGAAAAACATTGTCAGACAAGGTTTCCTTAAAATGCAACGTGCATAATGCAACAATCTTGTGCACAATGCAACAATCTACAAGGCATATGGCCACATGTGTAAATTTGTCTCACCAACCATTAAGGTCACCCACGTGATGTCTGTTACCTGGCAACAGTCACCTGAGAGGACATAGAGGGGCCAAAGTAATACTGTGTTCACCCATCGTCTCCGTGGTGTCATTCTAATCTAATCACAGCCTTTTATAACACAGAGTAAGGGGGGGGGGAGTAAAATTATGCTGAACAAGGCAGGTATGTCTATTGCGTTCATATTTGCTTTCTGCATACAATACCCTATAGACAATTACAATGTTTATTGTAGATGTGTCTAGATAGATAGATAGATACTTTTTTGATCCCCAAGGGGAAATTCAAGACCTGATTCCATTCTATTAATGGCAAGATGCTTCTGTGTAAGGTGTTTCTGACATGACGAGGTAAGGTAATGGGATTGGATTGGAGAATCTTTAATGTCCTCAATATTGGATCACAAGAAGTAGGTAGTACCAATATACACCCATAAAACATAAAATAATAAAGGACAGCTATACAATTATGAAATCACATAGTACATGAAATCTGAAGTAGTGTTCTAATAGGATCGCGTAAACACTACTGTATATACAGTGATAGCAAATTGACTTATAGCTTGCTTAGAAACCCAGCCGCTGATGGGACATATGGCCTCAGGGATCTGATCCATTTAGCAGCTTAAAGGTACACTATGCAAGATTTTCACCTTTACAAAGTCAATTTGATGGTAAACAAACTTGCAATCGTTCACCTAGCATATATATATATATATACAGCATAGACGTAGCGAGTCGCTACCAAGAAAACCTCACAATAATCTGAAACATTAAACATAGCTCTAAATATAGTAGATATAGCTCTTCACCTCCACCACTAAAGCATTTTCATTGTGTACAAGTCATGAGAAGTTTGCTATTTACAACAGATTAAATATAAATATATCGTGACCTTAGATGGAGCTCTAGTCGCAAAAAATACCCAAACATCTGCTAACATTAGGTTAGTGCCAGTGATGTTCTGACTTGAATAATGTTGTAGAGCCTATATTTTTGTTTGTCACACTAAGGGTTGCCACACCAGTAGATCATACCAAAAGTTTAATGTGATTCAATAAAAGATTAAAACAAGATTTTAAGGTGTAATCTGCCTGCATACTTTAGACCCAACCAAATAGAGGTGTTAAGAACCTGCCACTTGTGCATATGCCCTAGTGTGCCATTTCAGAGTGTATTGGCATGAGTTACCTTGATCATATTTTTGCAACATATAAAGTAATACAAATCGTCATAGTGCAACAGAAAGCCAACCATACAAAATTCAAATGTCAACAAATTATTCTACCATCTTATACCACAATGTGCTGTACTGTGGGAGAAGAAAAGTAGAAATAGTCCAGAAATATATTGAATCCGAAGCACTGCAGCCTGTGATGATGAAGTGGTCCCATTAGTTTATTTGTCATCAGCTTCGCCTGACTCGTGGTAAAAACAACAACATTCATGTCGCAGTAGGTTAGTTCCAAGGTTTTGTGTGAAGCTCAGCTGTGTGCTAATATGTGCAAACACAAACATGCACATGGAAAGGCGCTTTATAAATAAAACACATTATTATTATTATTATTATTATTATTATTATTATTATTATTATTATGAAAGCTAGGCAAGGCCAGATAATTTCTCAAATTCTCATAATGCATTCTCCAGAAGCTTTAGGGCTGTAAGTAACAACTCTACACTACACAGATGAAAAACAAATAGGTCACACAGAATTTGATACATTTGGAAACTGTGGAGGATTTTCAGCCTGGATGCCAGCTGAACTTAGCCCCGACTAGCGCTTCACTGCACAGTGTAGTCTGTCACTTTCTCCCTTGTGCACCTTGATGATTATGCATTTCACTGTGCAAGTGACGACATAACTGTTCCTTGCTCTCTTATTAACTCATTGAATGCCAAGAGTGTAAAGTTTCGTAATTAAAAAATAAATAAATAATATTACGTTTTTGGCACTCAATTGTTAAGGGTTGAGGGTGAACTCTCAGGTGAACTCAGGTGTAGCCTACTCAGGTGAACTCTCAGGTGTACTCAGGTGAACTCTCAGGTGTACTCAGGTGAACTCTCAGGTGAACTCTTAGGTGTACTCAGGTGAACTCTCAGGTGTACTCAGGTGTACTCTCACAGAAGATCTTACAAAGGTGCCAGAGTGCTACGAGAAGGGTGACTGTTGAAAAAGTGTTGGAATTTCCAGCTGTTTATTGCGAGACAAGGCCTTTCCTTCATTCATTGAACGTACGCTGTGCTCTAATGGAAACCTTATTGCATAGCGAAGTAGCCTAAATTGAGTTTTTTTTTTTAAATTATGCATGGTTTACTTTTTATTAAATTCGTAGGCTGGAATGCCTCGCGGCAATAATTGTGTTTAAATGTAGTAGGCTAGTGCTTCAGCCTCTGGCAAGCTCTAACCTTTAACTAAACATTTAACTAGACAAACCAATACAAAAAATAAACATGACATTACATAAAATTACGAACATTACATAAAAACAAACAAAAACATGACGCCAGACAGAGTGCCGTGTCTCGCCAGCGTCCCCGTAACCTAGCAACCTAGGTGTGTGGGGTGGGCCGCCACAAATAAGTCAATGTATGGGAAACACTGCTCTCTCTCTCTTATTTATAGAAACTGGAATGATTACAATTGCACAATCAATACACTGACTGCAACACTACAAGGGAATTCAGCCTTGCAACTCAATCTGTAAACTCAACACTGCAGTACATAATCACAGTGTGTTGGCAGACATAATTAATTTGTTAACACACTTAACATACATAATTAATAGTGTCTACAGGCCATCGTACCAGCAGAATAAAAATATGAGATGACACTCAGAGAGCAGTGTGTGTGTGTGAAAGAGAGGTATTATACCTGAGGTTGGATATTCAGGCAGAAAAGAGACATGGGAGTTGACCTGTTTCCTCCATCTAAGGAAGTGTTACCATTATATAAGTATATATGTTAGACGACCTACCATTTAAATTAAAAGACATTATGCCAATTAGGTATATGTTTATGTAAGGTCTTTACCACAAGTGTGTCATGCAAATATTGTATATTACAACTGTGATTCCTATATGCTTTTCCAGACAACTGTGATTCCTATATGCTTTTCTAGACCTTTTCCAGAAGGGCAAGTCAGGTGACTGTGGTGCCTGACATCCCTGGTGTCACAGCAGACTTCAGTAGAAGGATAATGTACTGCTTGTACCTATGTGACAGGGTGAAATGAAAACGGCCATGCGGACTGTGTGTGTGTGTGTGTCCGCATGGCATTGGTTATGCAACCACTGAGATGCGTGTTGTAAAGGTAGAGAGACCTTCTGTATTTTTGATGTGAGATTAAAGGAAAAAGAGGGAAAAAATGGCTTTATTACTAAAACATACTGTTGAATTGTATTGCACATGTTTCATGAGGAAGCAGAGTGCTTTTTTATCATTTGTGGTCTGCTCAAACATTAGCGTATATTTGTGCTTTTTTATCGTTTGTGGTCTGCTCAAACATTAGAGTATATTTGTGCTTCGTTATACCCTTTGTGCGTGTGTGCATGCGTGTGTGTGTGTTTGTGTGTGTGCGTGCTTGCGTGTGTATGTGTACAGTATTTGTGTGTGTGTGTGTGTGTGCGTGTGTGTGTGTGTGCGTGTGTGTCCCCTAGTAGAGCAGATGAGGTGGACAGATGGACCAGAAATGTAAATTTCAGCCTGACTCTGAGCATGAATACTTATACCCTGCCAGCACACACACACACACACAGAGCTCGGTGTTAAACCACCCAGGACACATTCAGTGAAATCAGTGAGGTCTGGTTACATGAGACAGATTGCTCTGCGGTTGGCTCCCCCATCCACATAATGTGTGAATGTGTTTGTGTTGTATGTATGCTGCTGAGACCTTGAATTTCCCCTGGGGATCAATAAAGTATCTATCTATCTATCTATCTATCTATCATAACCACAGCAGAGTATCAGTTTAGTGTGGGGCTCCCGAAGCTGAAAATAATGTTTTTTTTTGTCTGAATATGATGGAGGATTCTATCTGATTAATTTAATTACTGATTTATTTACATGCTCATGAGACAGATATGAAGGATTTGTTGAAATGTAGGCTATAGACATTGGGCATGTGTAAGTGTATGGTTGAATTAAAGTATTAAGCAAAGCGTTGAGGAATACATTTGGCCCCACTGGTGGAATTTTGAAAACAATGATCATTAATGGAATATAGAGCAGTAGGATATGTTAGCACACGTTTGTGTTATCTTCACTTTATGGAGGCATTTGATTGATTCCATGATGCTGCTGTCTATTATATTGTCTGCCTCTGCCATCTGCCTAACCAGGTAACAGAATGTCAAATGTGCATTTAATATCAAACAGCATCGTAGGTCATCCTATCTATTTTAAAGCTATGTAGTTTTAATGTAGTTTAATGTAGTTTTGCATGTAGCTAAGAACATAACAGCTTAAGAGTGTCTGGATCAGAGTTAGATAGATAGATAGATAGATAGATAAAAACTTTATTGTCCACTGAATGTACATACACTGGGAATTTATCTTTGGCACTCTGGCGACATAAAAACACACAGCAACAGACAATATAAGTTAAATTGTAGTTACATAAATAGTTAAAAAATATAAATGAATAAATACTAGTGCAGTTCTCATTACTGATCCTTCTCATCATCACCCTGACTGGGTGGTGCATGAGTAAGTTAATGGCTGCATGTGGATTAGGCACACATTTAGGCACACATTTTGTTTGTGGCCCCCAATGCAGTTGCACTACCTACAGTACTTACCGATTAGGGTGACCTGATTTGGGTTTGTGAAAAAGAGGACACTTCTGAGCTTTATTGGCCGGCCCAACGATAACAGAAAAAAACTGCCTCAAAAGACTATTTTGAACACTTGAAAGTTTTCAATGTGCAAAAACAATAATTACAATAAAAGTGAGCTCTATACGCGCAAGATATATTTGCATGGCAACAAATCTTTAATGTTGCATATCTCTAAATTTGATCCAAGGTGTTTCTGAAAATACAAACTGAATCTTTTACTAGCCTTTTAATAGCTAGTAAATGACTAATCTTTTAATAGCCTAGCTCTATAATTTTGAACAATCTGCTTTCGAGCTTAATAATCCTGACCTGTGAAGTTGTGTTGATGGGGACTGACCTGTGAAGTTGTGTTGATGGGGACTGATGTGGATATGTTGTCCATTTTCTTATATCTATTCAATCATGTCTGGTCTATTATTAGGCCTACCTCTTTTCAATCCATTATTATTAGATATTTTTTTTGTAAAGAAATAGGCCTACATCTATCCCTTATGTTATGCCAACATATTTAATTCACCTGCATATAGGCTACAGTAGCCTAGATAGAGGATTATTGACATCTGCTGTTGTCAGTGTGCAGGCTATCACTTAAAGCAGAGACTTTCTAATGTGGAGACACAGCACTCAAAAAATACTCCATAGAAATGCATGGGGCTAGTTTGTCACGCCAATATGGCCGTTGTCTACACATATCCCACCCCTTCCTCGGCAAAACGTCGACATGTGAATACATTGAGCCAATCATGTGGTGTGATGTGAATACATTGAGCCAATCATATGGTGTGTTGTGAAGACATCGTGCCAATCATGTGTTGTGATCTCGCCGCTGGAGCAAGATTGGTGTCGTGAAGCCTTGCGCACGCGCAGTTCGACCCAAAGACTGTGCCCGATGAGTGCCCATAAAACGTTGGTATATGGCCGCCGAGTGGAGGGACTTGCCTAAAAGGACTTTGCTTAAAGACAGTTTAAAGGGATAACCAAAGTGCAGTTTCCTACCCAAAGCTAGAAAGTTGCTAGGTCAGCAATCGTCCAGAGAAGGCCGCTCAGACAATGGCAGAAGTGTTCGTCGTGTTATATTTTTTACAGTCTATGGTTATGAGCTGATGTGCCATCAAAATGTTTTTGGAGACGTAATGTTAAGGTCGAAAAACTCTGTCACTTTAGCTGATGAGCTCTCACCCCTCGCTGCCGTTCGATGCTTTGCTGAATATTGTGTAGCCTACCTGTAGGTCGGTCGTTGGCACCTTTTTTTGCGACCGACATGTAAGTGCCTGCTTTGCAGGTCAGGCACTCAGCTTCATGTTGATATCGACCGAGACAAAAACATGGAAATTTACGCTTTAATTCGTCAGTGAACTTACACTAAACAAGGAAGTTTGCGCTATTCAGGTGACTGACTGATCAATTAAATGTTTGAGATTACTATCGACCAATGACGGTATAGGTCAGGCTCAACACCCTACACTTTCCACTCAATGCAAAGCGAACTGTAGGGGGAGGGCGTGACTAGTATGTGAATGAAAGACATAGATATATAGGCTATCCATGAATGAAACATGAATGAAAGAGAGAGTAATGCAAATTCGCTGTAAACACGTTTGAGGCTAGAATAACCAAAATCCAGGACGACTTTGAAATTCCGCCCGGACACATTTTTAGTTTTCATAAAGAGGACATGTCCGGACAAAAGAGGACGTCTGGTCACCCTACTTACCGATACATAGTTATGCCAATATTGTGCATTTACTTGAAACATGCTATGAAAAATAAAGTTTATGATACTGTATTATTATGGCCTAGTATGTGCCACTGTGGAACACAGTACATTACAATGGCTGAATCTAATGGGCTGACAAGCAACCATAAACTTGCAGAAGCAAATGACAAGAGAGCTTATCCAACCCCTCATCAGACAGTAATTAATAAATAAAGTATTGTGTGTGTGTGTCTGTGTGTGTGTGTGTGTGTGTGTGTCTGTGTGTCTGCATGTGTGTGCGTGTGCCTTTGTGATGCCTTCATAGAGGCCAGGCTCCAGATGATGCATACGCATAGATCAATTAGCCCAGAGGCACCACTGAATTGGCTTGAAAACATTCAGATGACCCTCATTAGACCTTGTGTGTGAGGGGGGAAGAGGTGGAGGTGTGTGTGTGTGAAAGGGAGGGGGGTAATGGATTATGTTCAGTGTCTTCCACAAAATTGAATTCTATTTATAGTCGTAGAATGCAGAAATAACTTGAATGCAAAATTTAACAAATTAGCGCAGTGAGGTTATGATGCTAAGCAGATTTAAGCATAATTTAGCCAGTTATCTTCATATTCTGAGACAGGCGATTTTTAAAAGCGCCAATTTGAAGCACCTCTACTAGACAAAGCATATATTTTGATCAAGCATAGGGCAGGCTAGGCCCATTCAACAGTGAACCACAGAATTTTTTTACGATTTAAGAAGGCAATATGATTGATCCACCACAATCTAGTTAAGCCTACATGCATTCACTGCCCAACAACGTGATGTTCCTGGGTTTCCAGGATTTCGGGTCAACATAAAAAAACTAAAAAAAATTAAATTAAACTTGCTGATTAATGGGTTCAAGGAACCAGCTGTGGAATATCCATCCTTGTCTCAGTTCTCAGTTATTTCAGTTCTCAGTTATTTTAAGTTCACGTTAAGATCTTGAAAATAGCCAAGGCTACTCAGTTTTTCTCCCCAATTACACTTATCTTGCCTTATTTCTATTATATTCTCCTCATTTTGAATGTTGCCTTTTAGGCTACTTATTTTATTTCACATTAAACATTAGGCCTAGGCCTACAACTAAGCTCCATCCATCCATCCTAATATATATATGTATATATATATATATATATATATATATACATACATACATACATACATACATACATACATACATACACAGCCTAAACACGCACGTTAAACATTATGATGCTCCGGACCTTTGCTCATCACGTCACTGGACCTCGCTGTTCTATGCCTTGCAGGATTGTTAACGTTTTCTTCATGCATGCAGGTTCTTTGAGGGACAGACAGACAAGGAGAGGTGCACATAGCAAAGGTGCACATAGCTCTACAATCAAATAATTCCATTCAATTTGAATAGTACAACATGGAAAATCATTGTGTGGTGGTCAATGTTGATATTGTAGTGGGCCGCCACAAATAATGTATAGAAAACACTGATGTTCATGGCCAGCTTTCATGTAGATAGTTTAAAAAATGTTGACTGGTATTTAACAGATGCTTTTATCCAAAGCAATACGGACTTGCAATGGCAATTGAACTTGGGCCCTATGATTGTCAGGTGGCGACTGCTTCACAATGCCCATAACATAATGAAAGAGGAAATTAGTACAACACATATTTTCCTCAATCTACCACAACAGCTTTCTTTAAACCACAAGATGACCTGAATAGATGACTTTTAGTCATCTGACCTTTAGTCATCCATTCAGATAGAATGAAATGATAATATGAACCTGACTGAACAATAATACAAACCCCAGACACTCAATGACACTTTTTTTCTCATAGAGGACCCATTTGCATTCTTGAAAAAGAATATATTTTCTAGGGTGCTCTCATCTATCCATCCATCCATCCATCCATCCATCAATGCATTCATTCATCCACTCATTTATTCATTCATACATACAGTACATAAATTCATACCATAGCGAACACAAAGAAATAAATCAGTGGTGAGGATGCCCCATATCAAGTCAAGTCACATCATGTTTATACAGTATATACAGTGTAACAGTATATACAGTACATGTAGCGTATATCATACAGAGGGCATACAGTGTTCAATCATAGAAGGGCAATAGTCAAAGAATAGTTTAAAGAGTACATAAAACACACAAGGTACATATAAGCAGAATTTTAAAAGCAAGACATTTTTTGGAAGTCCAAGTCGGGTCTCAAGTCTTTTGTCACGACAAAGTACTGCACAGATACGTACCAGTTGGCTACCATTACACATGGGTGGCATTGTTGCCCTTACTCTTTTCATAGTATCGTTTCTAAAAGTGCCCATTTTACGTGTGGGCACAGATCCATAGAAAAGTGATCAACAGTGATCAACAACAGTACATAGTGTGATAGCATTCTGGGCATGCATTGGCAATGTCAGAGACTTTATTATGACCGCCGCGCAGCGAAGCGGCGGTCATATAGGTTTAGTCAGATTTTTTTTTTTTTTTTCTTTTTTTTTTTTTTTTTTTTCGCATGCCCAAATTTCCGTCAATGATTCCCGGGACACTGAAAGACCGGGGTACACGAAACTTGGTGGGCATGTAACCCCACATGGATAGCATGGAACCATCGTTTTTCGTTTTGATCTGTAGCCCCCCCGCTGGACTGGACCCCCCGAAAGGAGGGTAGGGCAAACACAGTTTTCTGTGAATATCTCGAAAACTGTAGGGTTTAGGAGGACCATTTTTTTTTTGTATGTTGATCTCAAGGGGCCATGTCAACCCATTCCATAACCACTCATTTCATGTATAGCGCCACCTAGTTAAACACAAAAAAGTAAAAATGAGGTGTTGTAATTGAAGGTATCTGTGACCTAACATAGTCAAAACTGCACGAAATTGGAATTGTAGGATCATTATGACACCCTCTGTATGCACGCCAAGTTTTGTGGAATTCCGTTCATGGGGGGCCACACAATAAATTAATTTATGTTACTATACACCAACTGGCCTGTAGGTGGCCGGAGACAGTTTTCTGTGAATATCTCGATAACCGTAGGGCCTAGGAGGTCCACCTTTTTTTATGTATGTTGGTCTTAAGGGGGCATGTCAACCCATCCCATTACCACTTATTTCATGTATAGCGCCACCTAGTTAAAAATTAAAAAGCAAAAAATTAGGTGTTTTCATCACAATATCTCTGGCTGACAAGGTCAAAACTGCACGAAATTAAAAGTGTAGGATCATTATGACACCCTCCGAATGCATGCCAAGTTTTGTGTACTTTCGTTCATGGGGGGCCTTACAATAAAATAATTTATGTGTACATTTAGTGACATACACCAACAAGGATTCCCGGGACACTGAAAGACCGGGGTACACAAAACTTGGTGGGCATGTACCCCCACATGGATAGCATGGAACCGTCATTCTTCGTTTTGATCTGTAGCCCCCCCGCTGGACTGGACCCCCCGAAAGGAGGGTAGGGCAGACACAGTTCTCTGTGAATATCTTGAGAACTGTAGGGCCTAGGATGACCAATTTTTTCCGTATGTTTGCCTCCAGGGGTCATGTTAACCCATTCCATGTGCACACATGTGCATAAACAGATACACACGCACACACATACATTTACAGTAATCATACGTATGACACATACTCACACAGTAGACATTTGTACGCATGCATGCACATGCACAAACACACATACGCAGGCAAACACACAAGCACGCACATACACACACACGCCCACACCCACACACATAAACATAAATTTGTACACGCACACATGCACACAATTCAAGAATTTTTCCCGTCATCTACTCCCTGAATTTTTGGTCATTGATACCCGGGACACCGAACCACCGGGGTACATGAAATTTGGTGGGTATGTAGCCCCACTAGACTTTTACGGAAAATTTTCATTTCGTCCCCGGGGTTCAGTAGGATTAAAAGAAAGCCAAAATAAATATTCATCATCATCATCATGGCTGCATTTTCAGTATTGGCGAGAAGTAGTCGTTTGTCCACTAGATGGCGCATCGTTGCAGTGAGACGTAATTTTGTTGGACGTTAAAAGTGGGTTGGAAAAAAACAATGGACGCTTCATACAAGGACTGTAATTTACCGCAGCGAACATCTAATAAGGATAGGACGATGTTCACATGAAGTGTAATTCCCATTTCTTCTTGAAGCCGAAATAAATCTCAGGATGTTTATCGGACATGCTTGGTTTTTACTGCAGGTACGTTAATCTTGTAATATCAATAAGGACCTAGGTAATGTTACCGTTAGCGTTGGTTGAGTGATGGAGGCATTTGATTTATTGCATTTGTAGAAAACTATAAATGCGGTTATACCAAGCAAATGTATAGCAGCACTGTTTGTATCTTTCGACTGTCATTAATTGCACGTGCTACAAAATCATTCTGTGCAATGGAAGATTTACCAACGTTACACCGGTCTGATACAGTTTTGCCTATACATGCGTGAGACTGAGACGCCTGTTTATTTTGTTTTAAGTGCGTGCATGGTGTGAGAGGGGAATCGATGTGCTTTGATTACAGCTTGGTAGTTGTAGTCTTGTGAAATTAAAAAGCACGTGTGTGTGAAGTATCCAAACAATGACACCTTCATTTCATTATGGCTGCTTTAGCAACACACCTTAAGCTACTGTGTAGTGGGTCCCATTTAGAAGTGGCTACTTCATTCGCGCTTTCCTTGACTCATGGAGCTGCTTGAATAATTTTTCGCCACGATATGACAGTTTAAGTCCGCTTGATACTGTAAGGCGTAAGCCATTGGTTTCCAAAGGAGATTTTATTTGTGTCGCCAGCATAGCCTATTGGCAATTTATGTTGTAAATAGGCCTACCTTATAATCCTACCTGTAGCTTAGGGAAGCTAGCTTTCTATTAGGATCTAGTTTGTTATTTACCGTTTTGTCATAACTCCCTGGTGCATTTTTGCATTTAGAATAACCAGAGCGTGTATATCTCAATCGGAAAATTAAACAATATCGGGTGCCTATGGACTAGGCTGGGTGAACCCAGCCTGATCTGCCCGCTATTTATTTTTTGATTTCTTAAAAGATTGAGCTTGGTCTGATGAAAGCCAGACTAGCCATGGACCTCAGTTAAACAATGCAAGTGAACATGAATCAGCCTATATTTTCACTAACAATAACGGACAAAAGCTCTTCAACTTTGGCCCGTTAAAGTGTGTATGAACAGTCTAGCGACGCATTTCATCAAGGCCCATTTGGACATGTCAGTTATTTGCACCACTGGTTAGATGTAAAACAGCATTTCGTTTCAGACTAGGCTACTGTTACTTAATTTGTGCATTAACAATAACGTTTCAGACTAGGCCTACTGTTACTTAATTTGTGCATTGACAATAAAGTATTACATGAACTAAAGATGACTAAAATCTTATGTAGAAGAAGAAACATTCACAAAAAATCCATCCATCCAAAAATGACCTTTGTTTTTGATAGCTGCTGAAAACGGCATGGAACTGACAGAGATGTTTTTGTTTAAAAATACATAAATAAATAAATAAATAAATAAATAAATAACATTATGCTGATACCTTTTGCTTTTCCCAAATACAATGTAGCCTACAGGTGTAAGTGACCTTTCATCAATCCAGTTGCAATGGATGAACTGTGATGAACTGCCCTACTTGTGATTGTTTAGAGATTTTAAAGGTTTTATAACAATGCTACATCTTCTTTGGCTATTCTACAATCTATTCACCTTTTCAGCACCAGTAGGCTACTTTCTGTGCAGCCGCACACACACACACTCAGGCATGCCAAACAAGCATACACAAAAGTTTCAAGAGTGGGGGATGGAGTAAAATATGGAGACAAATTGAAGTGTGATTTATTTTCGCGGAACGGCTGTACAAGACTGAGCGGCGGTCATATTTTGTACCGCTATGCGGTACATCTAGTTAGAAGTCATTGTAGCATTGTAGCATGTTTCCATATGACTGGTGGCCTGGGTGCCAGCCAAACTTAGTCCTGCCCACAACATTTGAGTTCGAGAAGTTCGGTCTGGCATTGCAACGTTGTGGAGCAACTATGCTCGCCCAGAGCTGGGCGGACCAATCAAATCGGGCTTTACGATGATGGACAGGTGAGCAACAGCGCCTCGTCATGTCATCTGAGCACGCTTAGGTTGATTATGTTTGCAACAAAAACGCTGTGGCTAGAAGGAGACAGATGGCTTCTAAGACCCCATATGGAAAATGCATATTATTTCAATAAGGTTTTATCACTGAAAACGATTATTTCTGAAAACTTTGGCCAAAGTTGAGATGTGGGAAAACTCATGGTTTCACTTCACATCAAGGGAAAACAGCGTTTTGCATTGTGACATGTTGTTCCCTCATTCATTTGAAATCTCTGATTGACCACCTGTTTGAGGGATTTGCGACAGCCTTTCCCAGCTGTTTATAACATGTTTGTAGCATATCAGTGTTCATCGGAATTATTTTTTAAAACGGAGGGGATATAGGGATATAGGATATATATCAGTTTTTTCCTAATAGCCTACCCTAATATGTATCTCTTAGATTTCGCTAATGAGTGTTGTAGGAGATTGACGGCCCATAATTACATCCCAATGGAGCACTATCAGACTCATATTCTGACTAGAAATTGAGTATGACAACGTTAGGCTATATGATTGGTGTTTCATGAGCATCTGTCTTTGCGTGATAAGTCCCGTAAAGTATGCAGTGTATCTCCACATGTAGAGCCCAGCAGGGTCCTGGGGCATGAACCATCACTCTGTAGTAACACACCCTGCACACGCATGCTCTCCACAGCTAAGGGATTAGCTTAGGGCTTTTAGATAACAAAAAAGAACTTGCAATGTGGCCCATCTCCTTCATAGAGATATGTATAAGTTACCAAGTTCAAGGAGACATGCAGACCCTTAGGTGGGAGAAGAGTGTGAGTGTGTTTCTCTGTGTGTATGCATGTGTGTCTGTGAACTCCTGCTGTTTTCTCCTTGTCACAGTCACACTCTTCCTCATACCCCTCCAACACATCTGTCTGATGATCAAAAGCTAGCGTCGTGTCGGGGCTTTCCTCATCCCCCCCTCCTCTCGTCCTCTGGATGTCTCTTCCTCATCCCCCCTCCTCTCGTCCTCCTCCTCCTCCTCTGGATACCTCTTCCTCATCCTCCTGTTCTCTCCTTGCTGTCTCCTTCACCCAGCCGTTTCTCTCACAGTCTCCAAATCTCATCTTCACGCTTACAGCCCCAATATTGCTCCTTTACTTGCCCACGTTTTGCTCTTTTCTGTAGCCATATTCCTGCCATTTTAAAGAAAGAAACATTTTTTTTGTTTAACTTTTGGTAAGAGCAAAAGTGGATAAAGATTGCTACTACGCAGATGTTTTGGCCCAAAGTGTTCATCAAAGTGTAGGTTTTCTAGAGTAGAGTGAAGTCTCATCATCCTCTGCCCCATGATGCCCCTTGGGCCTTCTTTAGAGACTCTCTTCATGCTCTCTGTCTGTCCTCTCTACACGCTGATGCAGACGGCGCCATAGCAACCAAGGATGTGATGATGAGCTTCCTCTCTCAGATGGTGAAAAAGAGAGCAATAAAATGAAAGCATTTCTGCCGTATCTCCACTATTCGACCGTGGGTATTGCCTGTGTCTGTATGTCCTCCAATTATTCAGCTTTAAAGTTTTAATGAAATCCCAGGCTTATGGGTGAGTAGGCATGTAGGCCTAAACCATATCACTGCTCTGCTGACGAAACATATGAATCGATTGCAACAATAACCAAAATGTTACGCAAGAATTTAGCCTGTTTTTCTCAGTTTTTCTTAGAAAGTTGTAGCGGTTGATTTCATGCAGACATCCTGCTCTCCACCAGGAGATGGCTGTCTGTCGTTGCTGAAGGAGGAGGAGGAAGAGGAACAGTGGTGGAGGAAGAGGAGGAGGAGGAGGAGGAGGAATGGTGGTGGAGGAAGAGGAGGAGGAGGAGGAAGAGGAGGAGGAAGAGAAAGCGGAATGGAGGAGGAGGAAGAGGAGGAGGAGGAGGAAGAGGAGGAGGAGGAGGAGGAATGGTGGTGGAGGAAGAGGAGGAGGAGGAGGAAGAGAAGGAGGAATGGAGGAGGAGGAAGAGGATGAGGAGGAGGAAGAGGAGGAGGAATGGTGGTGGAGGAAGAGGAGGAGGAACAATGGTGGAGAAGAATGGCGCATTGTTCTGAACTCTGGGCTTTTGAACATGCTTGGCGTGTGAGCCTGCCATGTCCACTTATCATCTGGTACGAGCTGGGACACATGGACACATCACGTGGCTCTAATGGAATTCAAAGCGTTTTGAGTCAATTCTAGGGTATCTCCCCCCATGAATATTATGAACATGTGCTTGCACACACACACACACACACATACATACACACACACAAAAACACAGACATACATACATACACACACGCATACACGCACACATTAACACACACACACACATACATGCTCATACACGCATACACACGAACATGCATACACATGCACATACGCACACACACAAACACACATATACTTTGGTTAAAAATGCGTCAGCCAAATGTAAAGTAACACACACACACACACACACACACACACACACACACACACACACACACACACACTCATAAGCACATAGACAACTACACTTACAACCCTTACTCACCTGTTTATCACTGCTTGATTTGAGCAGGTACTGTAGGCACTTGAGAAATAAGGAGTGTAGGGACAAGGGACGTGTTTGTGAAGTCTGTGGGATTCGTGGTACTCAGTAATCAGTAACAGGCATGTCTATTCATAGTCATTTACACTCCAGAATCCATATAGCCGGTGTTCAGAACATCACACAACACTCATTCACTATATAGGGCACTATGTTGTCAATAGGTATCATGTAATTATTCGCTATATAGCGCACTATGTTGTCAATAGGTATCATGTAATTATCCGCTATATAGCGCACTGCGTTGTCAATAGGCTCTATAGTTATTCACTATTCAGGGCACTATGTTGTCAATAGGTACCGTGTAGTTATTCGTGTAGTTATTCACTATACAGGGCACTACTGTATGTTGTCAATAGGTACCGTGTAGTTATTCACTATACAGGGCACTATGTTGTCAATAGGTACCGTATAGTTATTCACTATACAGGGCACTATGTTGTCAATAGGTACCGTATAGTTATTCACTATACAGGGCACTATGTTGTCAATAGGTACCGTATAGTTATTCACTATACAGGGCACTATGTTGTCAATAGGTACCGTGTAGTTATTCACTATACAGTGTTCTATGTGAATGAGTGCATGTTATCAAAGGGTGCGTCTGAAACTGGTCCATATGTAGGACTAGTCTCTGGGAATAGAAGGGAAGGGGGCAGAGCTGAGGTCCCATAATTGTCCTTGTGTGTAATGAGTTTGCTCAAATGATTGGCCTGACCTCAGCATGACCTCGCTATGGTATTGCGCACTCCCGTCAACAAACAAAAATTACGGCTGGATTTATGGTCGCCATTTGATTGCATCTAGCTAGCGAAGCGGAAATTCAGCTCATATATCAAATCCATTTAGACAAAAGAAGACACCACTGACACTTTTGATGGAAAAGGAGAGAGCAGAGGGTGCTCACATGTTTTATTCGTACGGAAAAAGTTTTGCATCTACCAAACGAGGTGCAGCGTAATAATTCATGTTCTTCTACACGAGTACAATGGCTTAAAATGTGACGTCTATGTGGGTTGCAACACCCTATTTCATTATTCACACCTTTCATTTGTGAAAGTTCTCCTGATAGTGTTCCAGATTCATTTTTGAAAGTGCCTCTAATGTTTGGTATATTGACACATCTCTCTCTCTCTTTTTCTCTGTCTCTCTCTGTCTCCCTCTCCCTCTCTCTCATCAGCGCTCATGAGTCACTCCCCTCAGACTCCCAAACCGGTGTGTATGGCATGACAGAGGTGAGTGAGGCACAGTGTCAAGACAAGACATCCCACCTTATGAAGACACACAGATGAAAGCAAATGGTGGCGGGAGTAGAGAAGAAAGGCTGCGTGTTTGAGGGGGACAGAGAGTGGGCATTGTTGAGGCCAGCTGACCGACCGACGAGAACACACACACCTAAAGAGGACACACACTTCAGGAGTGGACTTGTAAACAGACTTTGATCTGGAGGAGTTCTTCACTCCCTTTCCAGTGCTTTCAGCACACTGCCTACGCAAGAATGGGCTCTTTGGAGACGGACAGTTATTTTATTCCTTAAGTGCAGGCAAGACATATGAGTTGTTGAGCATGATTGTTTTTGAATTCATAAATGTTAATGTTTTATTATTGTATTCCCTTCCAACTGTTTGAAGGCATAGCACACCCTCCACCTTGATTGGAACCCCTGCTAGAGATGAGTAAAAAGAGGTCTTTATGAGGAAAATGCAACCTTGAAGGCAAGCAAATAAAAATATTTTTATA
>NC_055959.1:36508991-36566491 GCF_018492685.1 Alosa sapidissima | reverse complement strand
TACAAAAGCAACATTTCCTCTTTTCACCGTTGGAAACACCACACCACACTTGGAGTGCCACACACAGCTACCAAGCCCTGCAAGGTGCATCTCATACTGTACAGCCTATTTAATTTAAAAGAATGGTAACACTGTATGTGAATGGGTGTGCATAAGACGGCCATTACACCGTGATAATCATGACACCTGCCAAGAACATTATGAAACCTTTTATGAATGTTCATGACTGTTGTCATTAAGTGTCCTTTGGTTTTTGATGTCATTTTTAATGTCAAGTTAATATTGCGTGGGATGTCTTTATTGTGACAACTTGAAATTAACCAAGATGACATTATCTGCTGATGGCTTTGTCTTCACCATTTGGCATTACCCAAGATAGCATGAACTGACAATGTCTCTAATTTATTCATTTAGCTGATGCTTTTGTCCATATGACATGCAACCTATACACAGTGCAATATGAGTCTTAACAATACATAGACTGCCTTCATTTTACAATGACCATGGCAACATAACCTACCATGCAACACCCTCACATGCATTAGCAAATAAAAATAAAAACATTTGATAAATGCTCATTAATGTCCATGACAGGCATCATGTCATGGTAATGACAGTGTCATGTCAGTCTTATGCACACCCTCTCAAATAAAGTGCTGACAAAAGAACATATTCACTTTGATATTCACTCACTCACTGTAGTCAAAAGAGAATATTTATATGAATTTGAATTAAGTTCTCTATGGCAGTATGGCTCTGGTCTGGGACCTGTGTATGCATGGACAGCCCAAGGTAGCGAGAGCAGCAGCAGCGAGACTCCCCCCCCCCGCCCCCCCTCCCACACACACACACACACGAGGTACAGCACAGAGAGCAGGCATCAATCACAACAACAACATGACGTTGATTATGGCAGACACACACAGCATGAGAGGATGAGGGTTGCGAAGTGGCTTGCAGGGGAGGCAGTATGGACAGGTGGGTACACACAGCTAAGAAAAATGCAGGATACTCATTTTGATACTTATTTTGCAGAGAAATGGAACTCCCATTCTAGAAGAATGATTCCCCTCCTTCTTTCAAGATTTTCCTTGATCAATTGTCTTCATTCTTGCCTTTTTTCTTGACCAGAATCTCTGTATGTTATCTGAATATTCTTTTGAGAAATAAAAATATATTTAAAAAATAAATAAAATAAGGGGCGTTGGGTGGTGGCTTGCAGGGGAAGAGATGTAAATACAGTAGCACGCAATAGGACAGCGCTATGAGTCCCATGCGTTTTCCCTCCAGCGGAGCTAGTTGGCTAGTTCAAACTTTTGCCAACTTAAAAAAAGCTTAACTCGTGTAACACTGTTCGCCAACAGCAACATCCATCTTCTTTGTTTTCAAGTAGCGGGGAATTCAAGCCAAACCGTTGCAACTCTGCCATCAATCATTATGTTAAGCCCACCTAACGACTCCATACACGATTTGATTGGCCTGATAGAAGTTTAATTTTTTGAGCTCACAAGCCAACGGAGAGTTGCTAGACTAGCCCTGGCAGGGTGTGTCTAGATTTCTAGGCTATCTTTCAACATCTTTCCATGTCAAAACTCCTCAGTCAAGTTATCACTACCAACCAACGCAAAGACAAACACCTCACACCATGCAGGTGAAATGAGGAAATGGCACACAGCACTGGACAACACTGTTTTTCTTCCCTGTAGCTGATTCTTACTCTTTCTCTCTCCCTCCCTCTGTGTTTTGAGATGCTAGCGTTGGAAGAGGCAGGTCTGGACTTGAACCTTTGTAAATGGAAGATTCTCTTGCACTGCACGTGGATGTCACTGCCCCAGGCAATTCTCACAGTGCCCACCAGATGGCAGAAATGGACACATCCTGACTAGGTAAGCCTCTATTTTTGCATTTACTTTGTTGGTTCAATGAGTGTGTATAAGATAAACTATACATCTGTACTGTACATCTAATATTGGATAAAACAACATGAAGATTAAATTTCTATGGATTCTTGTGAATATTTCAGTACCCAATATGTTGCATCTACTTATGGTGCTGCAGCTACACTGCAGCCAGAAGTCAGGGTAGCACCAAAAGCGGAGGAGGGGGAGGGGGGCATTTAGGATCAAATTTAATTGAGACATAATAAAATGAATCTGAAAATGTAAAGCACTATACAGATTGTACATGAAAAAAGTTGTCATTTTTGGATTCCCAAGAGCCAAAGCTTTGAAATGGTGTATAACATTACTATGCTACATAGCAAAATAGTGCATACAATTGATTTAGAATGTTGGGGGAGGGGGGTAACCGTCCCGCCGGCGGGATATGAGGATTAAAGTGTTAAAGGAAAAGTTTGCTATTTTACACTTAAAGCCCTGTTTTCAGATAGTTTATGATTAAATAGAATGTTTAAGATTGAAATTTGGACACATGCTGCTGTCCTGATAATTTTCGGTTTCTGTGGTAGCACCCCCCCACCTCAACAACGCTGCATAGGTGCACTGGAACAATCTTTCTAAAACGCATTAAACTTTCGTTTACAAAGACGTGAAACTCACTGAGTGGTCAGGGGTGTTCACTGATATGCTCACACAAAAATCGCTGCAAAAGATGCTTTCCAACAGGTGTTTTACCATTCGTTGTAAAACTGTGGAGCTATTTTTCCAAATCAAAGTCAAAGTCAAAAGTCAAAGTCAGCTTTATTATCAATTTCTTCACATGTTCCAGACATACAAAGAGATCGAAATTACGTTTCTCACTATCCCACGGTGAAGACAAGACATATTTTGCCAATTTAGGTCCACAGACAAACATAACATTCAAGTAAACAAAAAAGTAAGTAAATAAGTAAATAAGAGGGCACATATAATAATGAAAAAATAAGAGCAGCAAAATTTGGTTGAAATTGTGCATAGACAGTCAATAAAATACTAGTGCAAAGTCAGGCCAATAAAAGGCTTGGGTAGTTCTGTTTGACCTAAGTAAGAAAGAAAGTGGCATAGTGGTGCAAGTTATGTAAGAGCAGCAGAAGTGTTGTGTTTTCAGGATAACAACACCAAGTGTTGTGTTTTCAGGATAACAACACCAAGTTGTAAAGTGTACAAGTGTGCAAGTGTGCAAGTGGAGTATTGCAGGCGGCCATTTTGGGTCCAATGTCCAGGATGTTATGTAGCTGAGGGTGGAGGGGGGAGAGGAGGGAGAGAGTTCAGCATCCTTACAGCTTGGTGTATGAAGCTGTTGGTGAGTCTGGTAGTGCGGGAGCGCAGGCTTCTGTACCTCTTCCCAGAGGGCAGTAGATCAAACAGATTGTGAGCGGGGTGACTTGCATCACTCACAATTTTGGTCGCCTTGCGGGTGAGGTGGGTGGTGTAAATGTCCTTCAGGGAGGGGAGTGAAGCACCAATAATCCTTCCAGCTGTGTTCACTATGCGCTGCAGGGCTTTCCTGTTGTATTCAGTGCAGCTTCCGCCCCACACAGCGATACAGCTGGAGAGGATGCTCTCAATGGTGCCTCGGTAGAATGTGGTCATGATGGCTGGTGGAGCACTTGCTCGCCTGAGTTACCGCAGGAAGTACAGGCGGCGCTGAGCTCTCTTCGTCAGTGATGCAGTGTTGGTGGTCCAGGAGAGGTCTTCACTGATGTGCACCCCCAGGAATTTGGTGCTGCTCGCTCTCTCCACCACAGCACCGTCGATGGTCAGTGGCAGGCTCTCCGGAAGTCAACAACAATCTCTTTGGTCTTGCTGACGTTCAGCAGGAGGTTGTTGTCCCTGCACCACGTGGTCAGATGGTCGACCTCCAACCTGTATTGAGTCTCGTCTGTATTGCCTCACACCAGTACATTCTTCCGTTGAGAGCTTGAATAATAGACACTCCAGCCCAGTTGGTGGCGATAATGCACCTTACACTTGCTAATTACAAGTAAACCACTGGCATTTCATTGAATACATAGAAGTAGCAGAAGATCGCTGTCTTGAAGTATCTTGCAACAGACAGCTAAAAATGGGGCGATTTTGTGCAGTCCCGAATTGCAAGAAAATTTGTGGCAAAAAAGTTGTCACAGACTTCCTTTCAACGATCCAAAAAGGCTAAAGTTGTGGCTGGAGTTGCTGGGGTTGGATGTGAGCACATCTGTTGAGGATCTGCAGAAAGCTGATCACCGTGTCTCTGCGGTCAGCATTTTACTGAACTTCGCTGGAGGTCGAAAGAAATCGCCCAAAAAGCTCTTTCGTCTGAGAAATACAGCGGTTCCCACTTTACCTCCCTGGACGACAAAGTTGGAAGAACTTGTGGTAAGGTTGACATTTTGTAACGTAACGTTTGTAACAAGCGAAAAATAAACTTATTTGTTATGTCCTTAACCTGTCATGTTCACATCATAAGCCTAACACTAACCCTAGCCTACATGAATAATTTGGCTACATGATTTTGTACGTTTACTATTTTTTTGGCTGTGGAACTTTCATGATGAAAACGTAATGATTCACGTAGGCCATCATTCACATCGTGCAAGTTCCAAGGCATTTTAGCATTAGCCATGGACGTGACAATAATTTGGATAGCGTAGCCTACGATACCGCAACTGCATAAGACTACAGAAAGAATACAAACAACCCCATATCCGTTTCCGGCGGCAAGAAAGAAATCTTTTGCAGCGATTTTTGTGTGAGCATATCAGTAAAAAAAACCTTGACCACTCGGTGAGTTTGGCGTCTTTGTAAACGAAAGTTTAATGCGTTTTAAAAATATTGTTTCAGTGCACCTATGCAGCATTGTGGAGGTGGGGGGTTGCTACCAAATTTCAATCTTAAACGTTCTATTTAATCATAAACTATCTTAAAACAGGGCTTTAAGTGTAAAATACCGAACTTGAGAACTAGGACCGGTAGCGTAGAACTAGCGTTAGCGACAATACAGAACGTTAGTCCTACAGTATTAGTCCTGTACAAGTTTACATTTGATCTACGTGTAGGATCTAAGCACAAGCAGACGTCAGCTAGCATCGAGATGCTTGTTTAGGTTTAATTTCCTGATTACAGTAGCCTAAACTACGATAATTTCAGGGAGGCTCCATGGTAGCCAAATGTTGGGGCTGTGTAGTTATCTCTGGAGAGAGCATGGGACTTTCTACCGTTCTAATCCAGCTACACTCCCCCCCCACATTAAATGTTTTCAATAAAGATACAAATAAAAATAATTGTTCTCAAACTATTTACTTTGAATATATTCACAGTATGGTCAGTTGTACATGGTAAGAACAGTAGTATTGTTTTTGTACTTTTGAACAGGCAAGAACAGTATTGAAAAAACTCAGGCTATTTATTAAGAAACAGCAGTTCACTTAATGCTTTGAGCCAGAGAGCTGGCCGATAGCATCAGGGGTCAGTAAAGCATATTGAATGAATGTATTTCAGTGCATTGTGCCCAATTCACAGTTACTTGCAAAGATTAAAAAAAAAAAACATAATTAAATAATAATAATAATAATAAAAACACTCTTACACTAGGAGCTTATTCACCTGTAGGCTAACAAGCCCCATAGGCATATAACTGATTTGCCAAATAGGCTGTGAAACCCCAAAAACCTGTTCTGCCAAAGCATCATTAATGTAAATGGAGGGGTGGAAGGGCTTTGCAAGTGTTTTGAAAGATTTAGATAGATAGATAGATAGATAGATAGATAGATAGATAGATAGATAGATAGATAGATACTTTATTGATTCAAGGTCTCAGTAGCATACAGACATCACACACAACATGCACTAACAACAAAAAAAGTAATAAAAGTATATAATATAAAAAACACAACTAAGCAATAAGGACAGTAGAAGATAAAGGATATACTAAAATACAAATTATACTAAATAACACTAAATCTAAAACAAGTCTAAAACAGTATGCACATACTGTAGTGTGCTTAGGGTGAGGCAGGGACTGAGCCTGTGATTCTCTGTGCATAGTAAGGTAAGGTGATGGTAATGGTGCAAATTAGTAAGTCCAACAGTGCAAGCATAAAGTCTAGAGACCAGCATAAAATAAATATGGACATATAAGAGAGTAGACAAGGTAATATAAAAAAGACTATAGAAAAACTATATTAGTGCAAGAATGGGTTGACTTAATAGGGTTACAGCCGTTATACAAGTATTGATTATAAAGCAATAAATGGCAAAGGACAAATATAGTAAGTGATAACTTTCACTGCTTGCTTGAGAGGGTGGGAGAGGTCTGCCAGCTTGTCCTACAGGAGTCCTAGAGAGATTACAGAGAGATGAAAAACAAACACTACTTACCCACAATTATACCTGCCACCAAAACGTAGCTTCACATCCACCAATGTAATAGTGTGCCATTCCCATGCTAGCTAGAACGTTAACTCTTACCATCAATGCTAACGAACACGAACATCCAACTTAACAATGTACTCTGGTCATTTCAGTCCATATAAGTATTATCTGTGATTTCAGCTACACAGGAAAATACTTGGCAAAGTCTTTGCAGCAAAATCTAACATCTAACTACAAACAGTTTTAAGTTATATTGTAGCGTCGGCGCAAAAAGACAGTGTTAGCGTTCTCCCGCGAAAGGCATGCTGGGATACGAGAGCGAACATTTGGGGGGTTTATGTCGTTATTCTCTTAAGTTATAAGTGTAAAGTTAGTGTCTAGTATAACATGTTTCCCTTTTAGTTTCCCCTCATGTGTGTTCCTTTTTGTGTGGGGGGCTGGACCTCCCCTGTTGGTGTAGTGTGTGTGTCTTCTTGACCTGCCCTGTGTGCATTGTGATCTGTGTCTGTGTCCCTGCCCTCGTTCTCAGCCAATAAAGCTTGCTCTGAACAACTCTTGGCGTCCTGAAACCTTCAAACGTTACAGTGGTGTCAGAAGTAAAGCGATGGATGCCTCCATTGCGAGAACGTGTGGCGGAGCTGCCCCTGCCCCGGAAGTTATCCTGAGGGCAGGTGACCTGACCCCAGGGTGGGGGCCGTTCGAGCTCCCGCCAGCCCTTATAAGGGCTCCCAAGGCTCGCACCAAGGCTCGCCGAAGGAGGGAGAGGAGACGAGGCGTGGTCATAAAGGCCTGGCTCCTCGACGGCCCGGCTGTTGGCCTGCCAGAGACGGGGACCGTTCGTCGCGGGGGAGTTGGAGGTGGCGAGGAGAAGCGGGAGCCTGGGCGGCGGCGCCTGGTTCGCGCCATTTTGGAGCCACGAAGTCTGCGGGGACTTTTGGGTAGGGAAGAGGGTGGGGGCCCTCTAGTGTGTGACTGTTTTTGTGTGGGTTGTAACTTTTGGGTGCGTGTGAGAGGCACCGTGCTGTGCTAGGCGCCAATTCTAGTTGGCCTGTTGGCCGGCGCCTTTAAAAAAAAAAAAAAAGTTTGTTGTGTGGAGTTCGTTAGCATGACCATCTCGGGGGTCGTGCCTTCGCCGAGGCCGCGAAGGAGTGGACACCAATCTTGCTCCAGCGGTGAGATCACAACACATGATTGGCACAATGTCTTCACAACACACCACATTATTGGTTCAATGTATTCACATGTCAACATTTTGCCGCGGAAGGGGTGTGATTTGCGTAGACAACTGCCATTACAAACTAAGCTCATGCATTTCTATGGAGGATTTTTTGAGTGCTGTGTCTCCTCATTAGAAAGTCTATGGTTTAAGTATGAATTGTTTTTTTGTGTTATTTGACTAAAATATAATATTGATCCTTAACATGGTGAAAAGCCTATACTGTAACTTTTCACTGTGGCATAATTCTGAATTTGTGTTTATTTAAGGCCTCAACAATGGTCCTTTTGGTCACAACATGTGATTTTTGACACTATAGTGATAATGACCTGTCCAATCAACAAAGAAAAGCATACCTTGGAGGTAAAATATAGGGACCTGAGTAATATTTCAATGTGACTTTTTCAGATATTTTCAGAGATATTGACAGTTTATGAGCTAAATATGACTATGATACTAGATTTAAATGGACTTAAAATAAGAACATATCAAAATTGGATTCCTTGTATCAAACAAAGTAGAGAAAATACATTATACAACAATTTAAGACTAAAGGAAACTGATATAACCTTTTCTCTTTTCGGCGGGGGCCATTTTGGATTTTATGGATAACTGCCACTAGGGGGGCCACCCCAACTTTTATCCATTGATTTTTGAAAACCTTAGGCCTATACCTAACACCCTGCCAAAAATCAAAAACTTGTCCAGAAGTGCCCAATCTTCATGATTTTTCACATATTCCTTCCCAGCTATTATAAAGGTTAAGCTGAGTTGTGCATGTTTGGAGAAGAGTGGAGAAAAATAGAATGAGAATTATTTTATCAATTCTGTGGTGGTGTCTTTTACTTAATGGGCATATTTATTGAAGTAATCCTAAAGTAATCAGATTACGTTACATGTTTTTGGTAATCCAACTGATTACGTTACTGATTACAAAAATGACCATGTAATTTGTAGTCAATAATGGATTACATTTCAAAGTAATCTGACCCAACCCTGGATATGAAAGACGCTAATCAACCCGTTGTTGCCATTGACAGCGGTGATTATATACTTTGCCGGTGATTATATAGATTTAACATAGGCCCAAACGTTGGGAAGGCCCATTCATGTGAATGGAACTTTCTGCAGCACTCTGAAGAGCCGTGCAATAAGCCGTTATAACAAAGCCTAGGCTACTATTTTATTTGGTAGGCCTAGGCATTAGGCAAGCTAAGCTACATGTCTGCTGATAGTTTCTCACATTTCGTTTTAGCAAGAAGAATGAATGATGGAAGTAATGCATCACATTAGTTATTTTATTCAAAATGGTTAAATGCCTAAATCCTATCAGTATTTTGGGTATTGTAAAAGCTAAGATGCCCACTGAAAAGAGGCGGATTCAGGAGAGGGAGAGACAATTCAGAGAGGCAGCAATCACTGCAGGGTTGGCTGCGAAAAAGCCAACCAGCAGGTGAGACAGAGACTTTGAACTGTGATAAAGATGACATGACACTGTGTAGACGAATTGATTAATTAATCAGAGTCATATTTTAGCCTACTAATGGCAATGTTTCATAATTACATTGCATTTAAGTTGAGGAGCAGTCACAAGCCTCCAGACTATGTGAGGAAAATGTGGACCAGGAGGAGGCACAGAGGGCAGGTAGGATAATGATCACCAAATATGAGATGAGAGCACCGACCCTGCTAGAAAGTACAGGGTTAAAGAGCTGAATGCTAAATAATTGTAATCTAAAAAAACATAGGCTATTTTAGAGGTCATTTCAAAGCTCTTGCCTGAGCAGAACATAAATACCACTTGTGGGCATTAAAATAATAATGATAAGTTAAGGTGATTGAGTGCTGTATTTCAGTGTTTTACTTCTTTATGTATTTTAATAAACACCCTGTTATTATCAGTCCTTTATATAGCCTGTGAGGTTTTCACTACACTATCCTATCAAACTTGCTTGGAACTTGGAAATGAGGTCCTGTGTCCAAAATCCTGAACCACCCCTTTAACTTTGACTCCTGAGTAGGAACCTTATGAAATCTGTGCATCTAAAAGGCCATTGGCATCAGGACTTTCCATCCCTTTATAAAATGACTTTGATCTATGTTGTGTAGTCATACTGGATCTTCCCGCAAAACAAAACAAAAAAAAAACAGAAATCTATGACTCACCCTCTGAGTTTCCCGCACTTATCTGATCATCCAAAGTCCAGCTGCTTTGGAGCATCCCCATTTCTGACCCTGGACAGATGAGTCTGCTGGCACAGCCAAACCTTCCGTCATACCTTCAACTCAGTTAAAGGTGCTCTGTGATGTTGATGTTTTTTTTTTGTTTAAACTTTAAAACATTCAAAAATTACCGGTACCTAGAAATAGAAACAAAAACACAATGTGCAGAAACAAGTTTTGACTTAAGGTCAAAAAATGTCCCTCCTTTGTGTTATTGAGATATCCACTGATGTTATTATGCCACTCCGTATCACTATTTCAGAGATTGGAAACCTGTGTTCAGAAATTCAAAACTCCTACCTGTGCATCATCTACCTGGCTGAAGAGCTGAGCCAATAAGAATCCGCTGTTTTTTTACAGAATGGTTATGTGGAAGGATTTTACTTTCTGAAGCCGTGTCTCCCATCTCTGTTCATGATCCACAAGCATGACCAGTTAAACCAGCAATGTAGACCAGCAACACCAACTAAAATTACCAGCTTGAGGTGGTGCGACAAGCAAAATCAGTTGAATCGCCATCATAAACTGGGTAAACCAACTGAAGCTATGTTTTCGCAAGAGATTTGCTGGTCTAGCTGGTCAACCATTAGGGTGGTCTAACAAGCTGATCATCAAGCTGGTCAACCAGCAAACCCCCTTTAGCTGGTCAGGCTGTTTTTTCAGCAAGGGATACATTTGCTGCTTCTCTGGATTGAGAACACTTGAACATGTCTTTAAAAGTCTTCAAAGCTCTCTGAGAAGAAACAATAAAAACAGTCTGGAATGCTAAGAGGTCACAAGAAGGTCCAAAGAAGATGCTCTTTTTCTACAGTGCATGGCTTGTTACGGTATGAGTAGGCCTACTGGATGGCCTTTCCCCCCGACAGTTGGAATTTGTTGTTGCCCGAGTGGCATAACCACGTGTCTTAATAATGTCGTTACGTTTGTGTGGAAATTTTCTCTTTTAACAATAAACTACACATTTGAAATAATTGTAGGCCTATTTAATTATTATTATTATTATTAATAATATAATTATTATTATTTAATAATGGTTGTAATATTATTACATTTGGTTTAAGCTGGTTCAGCTGCTCTTTTTCTACAGTGCATTTCAATGTGGGACGTACATGCATATCTCCAGGGATAGAAACCACTTTGCTGTGTTTAGTGAAGATCACCACAAACTTTGACTCCATTTCATGCTATTTCATGCTATACATTCACTCATTTTATGCTATTGACTAATTTGTTATGCTGTTGACTAATTTTTTCATTATCAGTTCGAAAAACTGTAAAAAAAAAAAAAGATGAGGTTAAAATAAAATCGCGGCGATTTCGCCAGTGTGAAAGGGCCTATTGGTTTTATTGTACAAAGTGTGATATTGTAATATTGTATTTGTAAGAGTTCCTTTTATCCAATTACGGCCAAATTTGGCACTTACTTAGCCAACAGATATTTAAATTTCAACAACAACACTTTTTTTCATAACTTGCAGCTTTTAAGGTGTAATAGATTTTACACTGAAAATTAGTGTCGGGTATGCTAATTTTATGCAAATTAATATATGAGTGTCGGGTATGCTAATTAAATTAATATATCAGTATACATATATCTTCATCAACATACAGTGTATACAGTAGGCCTACCCTCCAGATTTATTGGCACCTCTGCTAAAGTTGACTAAAATAAAGGAATATAAAATCATCTTTTGAAAATTGATCTTAATGCCTTAAGTATGCCTTATGCCTTGTATATATTATTTATTCCACTGCTTGGTTGAATTTCCCATTGTCCTACGTAATATAGAACGACCATTAACCGTATGTTATTTGCACACCTATGAAGTAGGCCTAGATCCATTCTTTTGGCCGTATCACACTTGTATATTAATTTGCCGAACTCGTTGTGAAGTTTAAATGAACCGCAGGTTGCATCCGAGCTGTAAAATGCAGACGTTCAGAACATAGTAACATTGTAGCATATGCCGGAGGTGGCTTTTAGCTAGATGGATGACAGCAGGCTAAGTAAAATAGCGATGTTTCAAAGCTAAAGTTCATCAGAATCTTGGGATACGCCCGCTTGACAACGGGAGAGATAGAACTAATGACTGGCTTTTGGCCATAGCAACCATCCATTTAGAACTAGTAATGGCAGTTTGTCCTGCAAGTTGAGAAATTAGTTGATATATGTCGGAAGAAAGTAGTTCTACAAACAAGACAGTTTTAGCGATTAAAACGTTTAAATTGTAACAGGAAATGAATACAACGCAAGTGGCAACAGTGGAATAAGCGGGATAATGGACTCCACGGTGGTCTGTTCACAGAAGTTAATGCACTTACGAGGTTTAACTTCGCGCTCCGCTTCGCATCGGGTCCGTTTTACAACCTCGACCGTGCATTAACTTCTGTGAACAGACCACCGTGTCGTCCATTATCCCTTACATAATGAATACATCTTCTCTTAAACATACATTTATAGCCTAATTAAATACTTTCCTTGATAAATAAATACTTTCCCACTTCTGCACTTTATATCCACTACACTCCGTACTTGTCTTGATACTATGCCTTATTTGTATATTGTATTTTGTATATTATGTTAATATGTTGATATGTGCCTACATGTTTATTGTGTTGTCTATATTGTACAGTATGTTTATTACTATTGTCTAATAAAGACACATGTTTTCCTACTACATGTCTATTTGTACTACATGTCTATTTGTTGAATGTACAAAGTCAAATTCCTTGTATATGTAAGTATACTTGGCCAATAAAAACTGATTCTGAGATATGCCTTGGTCACCAACAGAAGAAAGAAAATAAAGCAGATATTTTGCCCCAATTTTGAGAGGATAGGAAGGAGTAATGTATTGTCATACGAATTGGGCAACATGTAGAAGCATGTTTATCAATTTGGAAATCTCAGTGCAAATTCTCTCGACTGTAACTACTTTGGGGAGGGAAAAACAACGAGGAAAGTCTATGCACATATGAATCCATTCACTGGATTGCTATTGTATTTAGAAAAATAAACATAACGTTAGCCAAGTAGGTAGCCTACCACTGACAGCTTCACTGAATGAGAAAAGAAATAGCAAGTTAATCCAGATTTCATTTGAACATCTGTGTTGGGGCAGAGCATTTATTCATGGTTTATGCAATGATTTTACTTTAAGTACTTTTACTTTCAGTGGCTTTTATCTCTTTCACATCTAACAATCACTGTATGCAAATGGGAAGTATCAGTTGGCTTAGAAGAAGTATATTATTAATTGACATCCATTGGCTCAGCAATCTATGACACTTGCTATTCTTGGATAGGAAAATGTGTCACTTTTCTATTACGCTTGACTATTGCCACAATGTTTACTGACACATTCAGCTAACATTGTGCAATGCGGCATGTCACAGTGCACAGTGGTGTGTGTCACATAGACATCCTGTGTCCTCACATGAGAGAATGACCATTCTGTCACATTTTCACTTACCCTGCCAGCCTATAGTGGGGTGTCTGCACACAATATGTAAGGGATAATGCCCGACGAGGTGTCTATTATCAGAAATAAATGGACGACGCGGAGGCGTGAACCGTCCGACGCAAAGCAGAGTCCATTTATTTCTGATAATGGACGCATCGAAGGGCATTATCCCGTTTATACCATGGTCACTTACGAAATAAATAAATATGAAATCAATTATTAATACTAAATGAGTTTTAGAGCTAAAATTGTTAGTTTTTTCAGCTGTTTACAGTTGATTCCATTGTTGCGAAGCCTGCCTCCAGGCTCAACCGTCGTCCTACTATCGTTGTTATAGTATCGTTGTTATAGTTACCATTCATAGTATCGTTGTTATAGTTACCATTCATAAGCATTGATATGGCGATTAAACTTTTTTATTTCATACAAACACAAACACACACACGCCCACACAGCCCCCTCACCCACTCCAAGTTTGGTGCCGCTGTTTGGCACAAAGCCCTTGTGGTCCGACCTTTGGCCAGCACATGGTGTCTGGACTCTCCAGCCAGCTCACCCTTTCAGTAAACTCTCCAAGAGCACACTCATCTCTTCTTGTCATCTCACCGCCAAATGTGTTTCGTAAGGCGTTTCTCAATCCTTACAGACATCACCCTGATTAGTATAAAATGACCAGCGGACAGGAGAGTCAGGGAAAGTCGGACATCCATCTGCAGTTGGCGGTGAACACCTGAAGTAAACCATGATGGACATCAGAACAGTAGCATTCATTCTCTGCTCTCTCCTGGAAATAAGCAGGACTCACGGTACAGTGCTCACCTATACAACTCAAAAAACAGTTTGCTGATAGAACGATATGTGGGCAGCTCTTACAGAAATAGAATACGCCAGTGCTGATTACCTTACTAGCTGCTGTAGGGTATTGATATGCATGTGGGCAGCTCTTACAAAAATAGAATACTCCAGTGCTGATTACCTTACTAGCTGCTGTAGGGTCTTGATATGCATGTGTTGCATGTGGGGAAATGTCTTTTTATGCTTGTTATGCTTTTATGTATCTGGAACGGCCACTGATACAAACACATACTGTAACACTGTGATGCAGTTAGATGAGAATAAGATGTTCAGAACGTCCTGCCCTTCATGATGTCAAGAAGGGAAGTTTAATGTATGTGTGCATTAGGCGCAGCATTGAAATGCGGTGGTGCGTTGGCTGAGCCAAAGGGTGAGTTCTTCAGCCCCAACTACCCTGACCCCTATCCCGTCAGCATCAACTGCACCTGGACTATACAGAGCACAGGAAACCGCATCGTAGAGCTCACCTTCCCTTTCATGCAGTAAGTGTATAATAATATCGTATTACATTTATGCAGCGCCTCTTACAAACCTAAGGTTGCTTTACACCCCCCTCTCCCCAAAAAAAACCCCCTAGGCAGTAGAGGAGGAAGAAAAATTATCATGAAAAATAAAAGTCTTTAAATCAGATGGTAAAGTACAGAAAGAAGGGCCGTCACAAACAGATCGAGAGAGGTCCAGAGTCTGGGGGCCATGGCACTGAAGGACCTGCCTCCTGAAGGGGTCTCCAGTGCTTGGGACAGGAAGTAGGTTACTAACAGAATATCTACCAGAAAGACTCAGGAAGGTACAATGAAAGTTAACAAATATTTTAAAGGTGCTCTATGCGATGTTACGCGCTTTCTAGGTTAAAGCGTTTTTTTCTCACATACAGCAAACATCTCCTCACCATCCGCTAGCTGCCTGTCCACTGAATACACGGTAAAAAAACGCGACCTCTGTGGACAGCTCAGGCTCCAAAAACGGCAACAAAAACAGCCTGGTCCAGCCTGGACCATGAAACATAACAAACTGTTCCAGCCAATCACCGACGAGATGAGCGTTCAGGAGAGTTTCAGTTGCACGGGAGGGAGGGACGAGCTAGCTCTACAGAACAGAAGTGACGTTACCCAACATCGCTTAGAGCACCTTTAATCAAAGGATTTACAAAAGACATAAGCAACAATGAGAGTATTTGGCATATAGTAGGCCCCATCCTCGGTCCAGGTCACTGAGCGTGCACACCCTTGCAGATCCTGCCGAAACGAGACGGCAGGGCCTACCCCCCTGGAAGGCTGGACAGGGGCCAATCTGGTGGTGGTTAGGGAGGGAGGGTGCACACCTGAAAGCAGCAGGGCAGCAGGAAAGTTTCACGAGTGCACATGAAAGTTTCATGTGAACACATGAAACTAAACTTTAGATTTTTTTTTTGCTCATGTCCCCTTAGGGGCTCCGTACATTTCTTATAAGATAAAAGAAGAGAAGATCATATTTTTTGTATCTTTTTTTATCACTGATCTCCTGATGAGTAAAGTTTCCTTTCTGTCTGATTTTAGACTGGAGTATGTTAATTGGGACGCGGACTGCAGGTTTGATTCTATCAGTGTGTATGATGGGCCTGCGTCAGAGCATCGCTTGCTTGGCAAGCTGTGTGGCAACGAGACGCGTCCCATCAACTCTACCCGTAATGAGCTGACAGTGGTCTTCACCAGCGATTCAACTTTTCCTAAAAAAGGATTTCATGCAAATTACAGCTTTGTAGGTGAGAGGAAAAGCAACATACCTCTGACTCAAGGAAAAGCCTTGAAATGCAAGTCATACATCATACTCTTGACAGTCCTGGCGCTTTCCCTTTCTTAATTTGTTACATATATAAACATACTTAGCTACATTATCTCCTATACTGGTACCGCTTGTACAGTATGTCCACGTTTTGAATTGGCCAAGCCCATTAGACTGCAGTCACAGTAGTAGATTGCAGAGCTCCTTGTACTTGCAGTGTATTGTTTTTTAGCAGAATGTTTCAGTTCTTGTGCTACAGTACGTCTGCTACTTCACAGACACTAGACGTGCTAATGGCATCATGCCTAAGCTAAGCCTGCTAAGATTCTAATTCTAGCCTCCATGCCACAGTGCAAGTCACTAATGAAATGTACTTCCAGGCCCTGCCCCTTATGATGTTTTCAATTGATTGCATGACAGTTAGTGTATTATATTATATAATGTTTAAATAACAAACTGCACATCAGGCCCATTATGGTCAATATTAATTTCACTCTCATGTTGTATTTTTGCAGATGTTCCATTTCTTTCAGGTAAGTGCCTCCTAATTTTACCTATTCAATGCTACATCATACTGTATTGGAATTGCTGTTGTTAAAATGTCCTCTTTTTTGCCATCCACTGAAAAGAATATCCACAAAAAGGTATGGAATCTCTTGTCTCTCCTTTATTATTATATATCTGATTGATTAAATCACCACTATGTGGATACTGTTTTTAGAATTGATTTAGATTAAGTGTTAGTTAGTATAATTTGTATTTTAGTATATTTAGCATATTCTTTATCTTCTACTGTCCTTATTGCTTAGTTGTGTTTTTATATTATATACTTTAATTACTCTCTCTGCTGTTAAAGAATGTGTTTGTGTTGTCTGTATGCTGCTGAGACCTTGAATTTCCCCTGGGGATCAATGAAGTATCTATCTATCTATCTCTATCTATTAGGATTTTTGGGTACACGTTTCTGTCACTGGATTCGCCGCAATTAATCTTCTTTGTTTTGTTCACAGAACTAGTGACGCCATCCCCAGAACTAAAAGGTAACTCCAAAAACACTCAAATCGTAGTGTCATGATTTATGAATTGTGTAGTAACACTTTACTTGACGGGTGAGTTCATAACACATTCATAGCAGCTGTCATAAACTGCACATAAAGCATTCATGACTGTTTCATGAGACATGACTCAACATTCATACCAAACCTTTCATGAATGTGGAAGACAGAATGATGAGAGCTTGTCAAAATAAAAAAAAGTTGCATTGCCGTTTCTGGACCAAACCTCTTACCTGATCACATCACATCTGAGTCAATGGGTTACTCCAGTGCCAAAAAGACAGAACATGGTCAAGCAAATCATTTTTGTTTCATAAAAATGTATTTATTTTATGATGTAACCTTTGCAGATGATTTCTCATCTTTTGCTACTGGTAATGTCCAACCGTTCGTTCCAGGTTACACAAATACGGGTCAGCTGAATGTAAGCTAGTTTACCTTCCAGTGTTAAACTCAGTGATTATGAATACTTCACAACTTGTATAGTAAAGTGATATTCGATGTAGACTTCATAAGATATTCATGAAATATTTACAAAGGCTGGAGAGATTAAATTAATGGTATCCAGGTTACACAAATACAATGTTGTTCTTTTATTTTGACAAGTTGTCGTCGTTCTGTCTTCCACATTCATGAAAGGTTTGGTATGAATGTTGAGTCATGTCTCATGAAACAGTCATGAATGCTTTATGTGCAGTTTATGACAGCTGCTATGAATGTGTAATGAACTCACCCGTCGAGTAAAGTGTTACCAATATTTTCAGTCTAGCCAATCCAAATGTCTTTTGGCCCTAATTGCCTTGTGGTGTTTGTTTGTTTATGGTGCACTCTTTATTTTCATCTGAAGATGTGAAATGTGGCGGCGAGTGGACCGTGTCTGAAGGTGGATTCACCAGCCCTTGTGGTGTTTGTTTGTTTATGGTGCACTCTTTATTTTCATCTGAAGATGTGAAATGTGGCGGCGAGTGGACCGTGTCTGAAGGTGGATTCACCAGCCCTAATTACCCACACCATTACCCCAACAAAGCGCACTGCACCTGGACTATCAAGAGTACAGGAAACCGCATCGTAGAGCTGACATTTCCCACTGTGGAGTAAGTGGCTGCGCTCGGTTATGCCTCATTTCAAACACTAGTTCTAGTATTTCCCTATTCACAGTGATAGACCATCATCAGGTGTGGTGTTTGTGTTTAATGTTAGGGTCTGCGATTCCAATCCAATACATTTAATTCCTCCTCACAATCTTCTTGCTGTTCATTCTGTGTGTGTGTGTGTTTGTGTGTGTGTGTGTGTGTTTGTGTGTGTGTTAGTACATTATCCCTGGCTCTGTAAATGAGAATCAAATGTCATGGCCTACACAGAGCCACAAACATTTCCTGCCAATCAGCGCTTTGCTTTGAGCACACAGAAGGTAGTGGTGTTATTCAATTGGTTGTTGAATATTATCAACAGCCTTTAACCAGAACTGTGGACTCCACCTTTAAAGCCTAATTTACCAGCAGTGCTTCACTTAATTTGATGTCTCTCTCTACTGCCCCCTTGTGTTTAGGCTGGAGTCTGACTGGATGAAGGACTGCAGGTTTGACTCCATTAAAGTGTTTGACGGCCCTGCGTCTGAACAGCGGCTGATCGGCCTCCTCTGTGGCACACAGACCGGCAACTTTACCTCGACGAGGAACGAGCTGACTGTGGTCTTCTCCAGTGACTCCAGCACCAGTCACCCTGGTTTCAAAGCGCAGTACCGCTTCGTGGGTATGTTCGAAAACAATACACCCTGGTTTCAAAGCGCAGTACCGCTTTGTGGGTATGTTCGAGAACAAGACACCCTGGTTTCAAAGCGCAGTACCGCTTCGTGGGTATATGTTCGAGAACAAGACACCCTGGTTTCAAAGCGCAATACCGCTTTGTGGGTATGTTCGAAAACAAGACACCCTGGTTTCAAAGCGCAGTACCGCTTTGTGGGTATGTTCAAGAACAAGATGGGTTTCAATTCCTTGCAAGGTTACCAACCACCTGTGGGGTTTGGCATGTAAAAGGGTGTCTGACTAAACATTATCTCTGACTGTGTGAGATATCTTAGAGTTATTTTATAAATGAAAGAAATGCAGTCCATGTGTGTACTGAAACTCTTACTTCTTACTTTACAGATGTTCCCAGTTTATCAGGTATGTTTTTCAAAATACACAACTATTCCGTTGCTATGACAGAAACAGACCTTAGCTCAGGCTGAACACTGATTGGTTCCTTGTGTCTTCCTTTTTGACAGAATATCCAACTCCAGGTAAAGTATCACAGCTCTGTGAGCGTCGCTACACCATGAGATTTGTTCTACTGGTCCTTCCATCTATTTTCTTATGGCCTGGCTGCAGATATGGCCTAATGTCAGTAATATATTCAATCATGTGTTATGGAAATGGATAAATGCAGACAAGGGCACCTGACATCTGAAATGAAAACTAAGTGATTGATAGATAGATAGATAGATAGATAGTACCATTATGAAACTCATTTACTATGAGCAGTTGGAGGAACATACAAAATACTCTTTCTCCCTCTAGTGGTAGAAAGAAAGATTGCATTCTTACCTAATTTTGCAATACACACAACACTAACTTTCTTTTTTTATGTACAGTTCCTACGAATGACACAGAAGGTAAAGTCTAAATTTATAAACACATACATTTGTTCTAATACTTGTAAAAACTGTATACTAATTTGGTCACATGCCTAATTTATTCACCCATTTGTGCATAATTCATTACATTTCAGAAACCTCAAAATGTGGCAGCGTAATGGTTGAGCCCAAAGGAGAATTTTTCAGCCCCAACTACCCTGAGCCTTATCCCAACCATGCCAAATGCACTTGGAGCATTCAGAGTGCTGGAGACCACCTCATAGAGCTTGACTTCCCCTTCATGCTGTAAGTCAATCAGCCCGAGGTCAGAAGGGTCATCCACCTCCAGACATGAACTAATGCCATCATGTGGCGTGAGACAGCTTTTAGTTGACCCATCGCTGTTTGTGCTTAGGATCTTCCTCATGGTATTAAATAAATTTTGCATAGTTATTAGTGGCTAAATGGATACCCCTTTGCCACAGCATAATTAACACATAAAAACACTGGGTATAAACAGAGACTTTCTAATGAGGAGACACAGCACTCAAAAAATCTCAAAAGAAATGCATGGGGCTAGTTTGTAACCGTTGTCTACACATATCACACCCCTTCCTCGGCAAAATGTCGACATGTGAATACATTGAGCCAATCATATGGTGTGTTGTGAAGACATCTTCTCAATCATGTGTTGTGAACTCGCCGCTGGAGCAAGATTGGTGTCGTGAAGACTTGCGCACGCACATTTCTGCTGAATAGGATGCTCGATGAGTGCCCAAAAAGCATTGCTATATGGCCGCCGAGTGGAGGGACTTGCCTAAAAGGACTTTGGTATAAATGTCTCATTTATATCCCCTTGCAGTGTAGAATATCGGCAGTGGGATGGAGACTGCAGGTTTGACGCCGTCAGTGTCTATGACGGGCCTTTGGCTGATGATAAGTTGCTAAACAGGCTGTGTGGTAACCATACCGCAATCTCTGTGAAATCAACAAAAAATGAGATGACAGTAGTGTTCACCAGCGACTCCACCTTTTCTTACAAAGGCTTCCACGCCCACTACAGCTTTGCTGGTGAGTTGGCAACACCACCCCCTTTCATGCAGCCTAATATTTAATTAGGTTTTCTTGCGTACCCTCTGCAAGATCAGCTGGAGTTTATTCTGGAGTAAACTTTTGTTTATTTGTTTTGCAGATAAACCTTAATCGCCCATGTGAGCCATGTTCATCTGAAGTCAACACGCAGAACACAAACATCAATCCCAATTCGTCAACCACCACATATGATTTCATCAATCCCAATTCGTCAACCACCACATATGATTTCATCAATCCGGAAGAAGCTTCACAAAGCCTGCATTCAAAACTCATTACACAACTTACTTAATCATACAACTTCACATTAAATCAAGTCTTTGTTATCTTGTTGTCCTGCCTGTTCACTTTATTTTCCGGGGGGTATTCTCACCTTTTCTTCATACTCACTCAAAACAAAACAAAACTGCGTCAGGAGTGCAGAAGAGAGGCATACTGTATGTATGTATGTATGTAGAATGATCTGTACTACATGATCTGTACAACACAATTGTATTTTACCAATTTAACAAACAGTTTATTAACAACACTATACAATTTTAAATACATTTTTAAATAATTGTGCAATTTTAACCACACACTATACAAGTGCAAAGGAAAGTGTAAAGTGCAAAACAACAAATGGCATCAGTCACTACACTTCTGGCAGAGCTGATTCAGAATCTGTACTACATGATTTAGAATCTGTACTACATTTACCAATTTAACAACAGTATACAAATATTTGTGCAATTATAAGAACGACCACACACTAGAAAAACTAGAAAAAGTGCAAAGGAAAGTGCAAAACAACAAATGTGATCAGTCACTAATGGCAGAGCTGACAACTGGCTTCACTACAGGCTATCCTCCTTGGCTTTAAAAATAACTTTTCTAGGGCCCTTTGGTAATTGCACTCTTTTACGTTTGGCCCATTAATGCTTATCTTCATGCAGGCTGTCAAACTGTTGCCCTGCAGCCTGTTCCTCAAGTCTTTCTTGATCTATACATGGAGAATGAATGAAGTTTAGATTATTTTATACTTTTGTGTAATATTTACTATTTTGCTAGAATCTAAGATTGAGAGATGATGATGATGGACTTGCCCTATTCATCGCAGAGAAATCCCTCTCACAATTCACACTTGAGACAGGTATTGTGAGGGCAATTGCTGATAGGAGGGACAGGTTCGGGTAAAGCAGATGTAGCTCATCATACCCAGATGCCATTGCAGTCATTACAGTATGTCCAGCTGGGACTTGTCCTGATGGATGAGAACATTGGTCAATGACAGATATGCATGAACTTACATAAACAACTTCATATGTTATGTTAATGACTCACTTTTAAGATTCCAGTTGTTGTAAGCACTTTAAAGCTCTGCCATGCTTGGAGAAGTGTCTTCTCATTGATGGGCGGAAACTGCTTGGCCAGCATTTGTAGGTCTGAGATGGCACGACTCTCATCACCTTGTGGTCCTGGTGCTCCCAAGAGCACTAAAGGCACCAAGAATTTCAAGCTGCTGGAACCTCAGCTCCAGGTGCTGAATGAGGCTGTCAATGTAGGGCTCCATGACCTATTAACATTAGATGTGAGAGAAAATTAAAAATTTAGGCTGATAATATTTCAGAGACAGACCCGTTATTTTTTATTCATTCTTGAGCTGGCTTACTTGTGTCTGAAGCGTGCCCATAGGGTGATGTTGGAAAGAGGCGTGGGCACTACCGTGGCCCACTGGTTAGCACTCTGGACTTGTAACCGCAGGGTTGCCGGTTCGAGCCCCGACCAGTGGGCCGCGGCTGAAGTGCCCTTGAGCAAGGCACCTAACCCCTCACTGCTCCCCGAGCGCCGCCGTTGTAGCAGGCAGCTCACTGCGCCGGGATTAGTGTGTGCTTCACCTCACTGTGTGTTCACTGTTTGTGTTTCACTAATTCACCAATTGGGTTAAATGCAGAGACCAAATTTCCCTCATGGGATCAAAAAAGTATATATACTTATACTTACTTATACGTCTCCCTCTCTCTTCTTCGGCGTTGAAATTAAGATGGGTCACCTTCTCTTTGACCTGAGCTAGAAAAGAGCCCTCGGGTTGCTGTTCACCTGCTGCTTTAATTTTTCTTAATGTCTCAATGGTAACAGGAACCTAAATAGACATGCAAAATAAACATGATTTTGTATTTACAGAGGAAAACCAATAAATAAAATCAATGTCACATCACAACTTACATGGTTTTTGATTGCCATGAAATTGACAGTTTCCTTCTGAAACAATTTGGAAAGCTGTGCCAGGTAGGGCAGGATGTCTGCCTGCAGGTGAACAGCTGCAACAAATCGGTAAGTTGCACAGTACAACCCTCGTGCCACTGGGTCCTTCTTTATATCTGCCTCCTCAGCAAGTGTAGCAAGCACTGCAGGTAGATTCCTTTGAAGGTTTGAAGTGGCCTTCTCTTGTGATAGCCACCTAGTGTCCTTAACCTCCTGGGGTGGGGGTAGGGCAATTCATTCAAATCCATATTTCTATAAGGAATTTGGTGTAGCCTACAATGTTTTCACTTACTGTGACTTCCAGGTCCGCTATCTGGAGAACACTGGCAGCTGCTTTAAGAGCACTAGTGCGGTTTGCACTATTCCGAAAATAAAGGTGCAGGTCTTGAAGGTGATTTCTGAAAGTTTTCATGTATGGCACTCCCTCTGCTGCATCTTTACATGCCAGGGCCAGACACTAATCCTGGCCAGGTGTCAGTCAACAATTTTGCTGTGCCATTCTGTTTTCCTAAAATACATTTTAAGTTTTAGATTAAGTCAACCTCATTTTTCGACATTAACTTAACTGTCCCTTTCCTTCATTCATCTGTGCCAAGGCCAAAGATGTGGTCTTGAGGCATTTCCTTTTTTATTATGACCTGCTTCACAGCTTCTGCAATAGTTCTGGATGTGCCATCTGGAATGGATACAAGATCAAGGAATTGACAGAACAGCTGTCCTTCCTTGTCTGTATACCTGAAATATTTAAGAAAAACAATTAGTCTAATCCTGGTTTTGTTACACATACAGGACGTCATATGACCCTTTTAAAAATGAATAAGAAGGTGACCGCTACTGTACCTGACATGGATATCTAATTGTTTTGTCAAGTTGTGGACTGATGATGTCTGTGGACTCTTTCCAAGCCAATAGCCTGTGATGTTCTAATGGCTTCTAAAATCCAATCCTGTGGGACCTGTAGTTGGTCCTTTGATCAATCTAGGAAAATATATTCTTAAATTATAGTTATTTTATTACAAATCCATGACTGCAAATGTACACTGTAATAATAATAAAAAAAAAGCTTACCTTCAATTTGGCAAAATATTCGCAGCCTAGGAGGTCTGCCAGATCCAGCAATGCCGTGTAATTTGTATGGTGCGCGATTTCATGCTTAAAAATTAAGATTTAAAGCCGCCAATTATGGCCTCATGTTCCACATTGAAAATGGGCTGAAATGCCTCACTGATGGGCAGACCTAATAAATAAACATTAAATAAGCTGTCAATGTTAATTGTAAATGTATTAATTAAATCACCCTAGTTTGTTATTCCTGAACAACTCAGAAACACTTACTTCGGCTTGTTTGGGCTGCAATGCCCACACATGAAATGTGATTGGTTGAGCTTGAGTGTGCGTCCAAGGCATCACGCCTGTAGTTAGTGCAGGGGACCTCTATGAATGGCCTTTGAGAGGGGCCGCGTGATGCCCTTTGACGGTGCATCCTGCACAGTCTGCAAAACATCCCTAGGAATAATGCAATAACTAATTTAATATAACTTAGTCTATACTTTATATTTCAACATTTAATATAAAATAGTACTCTACTTACCGTGTTCTGTGTGGTACAGCCAGCTTGCAAATTTGGGATCCATAGCTCACTCCGGGTTCCACCCACTACCTCGGTGTTTAGAGGATTGTGGTTGTGGTTGGGGAGGCGGTGCGGATGGTGAGGTAGGCCTGCTTTGTCGTACGAAGAAGCCCGCAATTTTTGGTTGCATTTTTTTGTCCATTTGGCTGTGTACAATGCGAGAGAAAATCACATGCAATCGTCAAACGTATAGCTAAAAGACAACGACGTGTAAACACAACTAACCGATGCGACAGGCTATCCAAATGCCAGATGAACGTCTTCCCCCCAAAATGTTTTCTTTTTACCCGGATAAAGAATGTTTTAGAATGTTTTGCGAACAATGATAGATAGCGCGATGACAACCAGCAGATGCCGCTGTTGACGCATCACACGATTCGAGGCATGCCACATATTTAAAGATAAAAGATAAAGATAAAATCTGATTATTTTCCGATTCGTGGCATGTTTTTCATATTTTTTTTGTTCTGCTGAGAAGGGGGACTAGCGTTGGTCACGGTTTGGAATGAAAGGAAGAAAACAGGATAGAGTGACACTGTGGATGTAGCTATTTGATATATAAGTTATGTCTTACCTACCTACACCGTGTTCCAAATTATTATTCAAATTGGATTTAAGTGTCAAACATTTATTTTTTGGTTTTTCAATTAAACTTATGCATGGTATTGTGTCTCAGGGCTCTTTGGCTCATTGAAATCAATCTCAGACACCTGTGATAATTAGTTTGCCAGGTGAGCCCAATCAAAGGAAAACTCCTTAAAGGAACACGCCACCCAAAGTCAGTAGTAATATATGTTCTTACCGTAACTTTTACGAGTTGAGTCATACCTCTCCCGTGTCAGTACGTGCACTCAAACGCTTTGGTGCGCGGCGCGAATGTGTTAGCATGTTGCTATGCTAGCGGGCTCAGACGTAGCCATAGAGGGAGGAAGATAGCAGTAATCAAAAACATCCACGTTTTCCCTACTTAAATACAGTTGCACGAGTAGTTGATAAAAATGTGCAAGGTCACACAACATGAAACGTGGCGATTTTCCAAGCGAATAAACAGGAGAACTACAATGTGTGGCGCAATAGCACTTAGGAGTACTTCGACCTAGCGTAGTAATATTAATTAACACCTAATTGTAGATCCTATCCACCACAGAGTTTAGAATCCATGCTTAATCGACCCCTCAGCCTCCCCCTCCCCTCTGAGCGAGAGAGAGGCACACACACTAGAGATGCGCAGATGGGCTATTATTTCAACCGTAACTGCATAGCAAAACTATTTTTTGCAAAAAGAAAGAAATCCTTGATAAAATAACAAGTCATTCACATTATAGGCTACTTTACGCACTGTCATGTCAGGGTGACACTATGACAAGCCTGTTCTGAAGACTCCCATTCATTTGGACTGCATGGGAAGAGAGCGCGTCTTTTCCAGACAGACAGCGCAATTCATTTTATACCAGCAGGCCGATCGGACAAACTATGGCGCCTCGATATTAAAGAAATGCCGACTATTCATTCCGAAAGTCCACCGCACAACAGTGCAACGTGCATGTTCACATTTTTAGTAACACCGGCAAACTTGCTTACTTGCCTTACACATCTGAGTTTTCCGACTATTTTTCTTACCTTCTTTTTTCCGCTGTGGATGTTATTGAGCTTGTAGAAGTTTTAGCTCTTACGTTCTGAACATCTCGCACTGCCATTGCCCGATGTCATTTCTGAGTCATATCACTCCATAATCTGTCTCTCTTTTAAATGCCTATTCCCTGAATGGTAGGCTACAATTACTATATCTTTTATATATTATATCGAAACAAAATAACCCAGGCACTCTCATCTACGAGATGTTTACACACACACACACACACATTCACCTCCGTAAATAGAACCAACTTGACGTTGACTTCAACCTGTGCTAGGAAGCACCAAGAAATTATTTGCAATGGCTGACTTAATAGACGATGACGATAACGACAGGCTTGTAGCAGACCCAGAACCATATTTGTTTGAACCCGAATACAGAGGACGAACTAGCTTTTAGGGATCGTGAAATGCAGGAAAGATGAGTGAGACGGTGAGAGAACACGGGCGAACAGCAACTGGTGGAGAGTCTGTGCTGTCGAGAATGGGATAGTGTTGCCATTGGTAGTGGGGGTCATAGATCTAGAAGACCCTGGCTGTGCCACAGAAAGCGATGCATTTGCAGCAATGATGTGGTGTAATCCTCTGGTGAAAAATGCTGAGAGCAAACCCTTCACAATGCATGTTATAACCATGATTGTTCACAATCTGTTTTACCACTACCTGCTACTTTGCTAAGTCAGCTCAAACTAACGCCAGCAGGGCAGGTTGTCTCTATTTATGGAAATGCGTGTGTGCGATCAATCATGGATTCTAAACTCTGTGGTGGATAGGATCTACAATTAGGTGTTAATTAATATTACTACGCTAACGTCAAAGTACTCCCAAGTGCTATTGCGCCACACATTGTAGTTCTCCTGTTTATTCGCTTGGAAAATCGTGTTTCATGTTGTGTGACCGTACACATTTTTATCAACTACTCGTGCAACTGTATTTAAGTAGGGAAAACGTGGATGTTTTTGATTACTGCTATCTTCCTCCCTCTATGGCTACGTCTGAGCCCGCTAGCATAGCAACATGCTAACAAATTTGCGCAGCACACCAGAGCATTTGAATGCATGTACCGACACGGGAGAGGTCAAAGTCAAAGTCAAAGTCAGCTTTATTGTCAATTTCTTCACATGTTCCAGACATACAAAGAGATCGAAATTACGTTTCTCACTATCCCACGGTGAAGACAAGACATATTTTACCAATTTAAGTCCACAGACAAACATAACATTCAAGTAAACAAAAAAAGTAAGTAAATAAGAGGGCACATGTAATAATGAAAAAAATAAGAGCAGCAAAATTTGGTTGAAATTGTGCATAGACAGTCAATAAAATACTAGTGCAAAGTCAGGCCAATAAAAGGCTTGTGTAGTTCTGTTTGACCTAAGTAAGAAAGAAAGTGACATAGGTATGACTCAACTCGTGAAAGTTAAGGTAAGAACATATATTACTACTGACATTGGGTGGCGTGTTCCTTTAAGAAAGATGTTCCACATTATTAAGCAAAAACGATCTCTCTGCTGCTGAAAAGCTTGAAATTGTGAACTACCTTGGGCAAGGTATGTAAACATTGGATATTTCCTGAAAACGTATGCATGATCTACTGTGAAGAAATGTGTCGCTGACAGACGGGTTCGTGCAGACAACGGCAAAGTGAGGGAAAATGGGGGGAAATGCAGTTTATGTCAACTGTTTGAGTTTGAAGAGAAATTTCAACACTGCTATTTTTTTAACATACGAAATTCCTTTTCTTTGCTTCCTGTAAAAAACAATGCAGACTGAAATATGGAAATAAAGACTTTAAAACGATGTTGCTCTTTTAGCTATATCTGAATGGAAAGCGTTTCAGTCAGCTCGCCATATCATGTGCTTCATGTAAATGCTTGGAAAATTATAGTGGATGGAATCCACTACCTTGAAATCTCTTTTTTTTCTTGTTACCTTTTCAAAAATGAATGCGACTCTAACCGCTTAACGTACAGACATGTTAACCATTGTGTAGGTCTGGAGTTGGACAAGAGAGGTATTTTTTTTCAGATTTTCTTAAAAGTTTATACTTTTTAAAGAAATAGGGAGTTAAAAATGTCAAAAAGCTAATTTTTTCCCCCATAGACTTTAAAGGCTGTGATGTCATAATGGACTAAAGGCAGCTGCGCTTGTTAAAGGTGCGATTTGTAGGATTGTTACCGAACGTTCTGTAGGCCAAAATCAAAACGTTCTCAAGACTACCAGACGCGAGCCTCTTCTGGGTTGCCAGATGTAATGAAGGCTTCGCTAACATTAGTTGACCTGCAGCTGCTTTAATGTTTCTCCAACCGTGACCCAGCTACACATTACGGAAACAGTGAAAACAAAAAATACCTCTCTAACCAGCGTAACATATTTAGCTGAAGTTAGCGATGCAGATGAACTTTAGCCTAGGCTACCTGTTTTGGAGAAATATGGCCAGCTCTGCGTCAGACTTGATATTCTTCCTTTGACGAAGACGTCACCATCTCAGGAAGCTCCTCCGATGTCAACTTAATTTGTTTCTTGTTTTAATTTTGGAAATTTGCCTGCCTCTCGTAGGCGTTCATGACTACAACTGACAGCTGTTGACAGTTGGCCTTTGCTAATTTGGCAACCCAATTAGGAGGACACGCTAGCCCATTATTAATATGCTATTCTAGAATTAATCGTTCAAAACATAAATGAAAATTCCAAGAGATTCCGCCCCGTAACTCATTTTTTTCATGGGTTTTACGGGTTAGAGTAATGTTGTCAAATAAGCCATTACTTCAATTCATCGTGTTTCCTTACTCTCTGACAACATATGGTGATCATTTTTGGAATCTGCATACAATCTGGTGCTCCCTAAAACTACACATCCCGTAATTAACTTGTGCGCATGCACAGTAGTGTTCTCCTTGCCTCATTGATTCCTACCGATTCTACAGGCATTGCTGTTTTCAAGCATCCTCTTGAAGAAAGTTTACGTTCTTGTTGTCTGGTAGTCCAACAGACGACCACGAAGCGGACATTTTCCTACCACACCCAATGAAAGTTACAATTAATTTGTGTTTTTTATTTGAATGGAGTGTGTGAAGTCTGTTTACTACTCGGCTAATTAAGTAAGCAAGCAAGCTGGCGTTAGCTTCAAACTTGTAGCTTAGCAACATAGTAAGTTCATGTTTCTAGGTTCGTGGTTGTGTGCAGTGGAGGCGGTAGCAGCTAGCTAAGCACTCAAATTGCCAGCCAGCCGCCTTTCGTAGCGATAGCTGGCCTGACGAGGGAAATGGCAAACAATCACTGGCTGAAACTTAGCCTTCGTTTTGAACTACGTTTGTATGAGTGGCTCAATGAGTTAAATCTCCAGTTACAAGGCAAAAACAAGCACCTACCTCACCTAGCAGATCTAAGGCCACATTTACACATAGCCGGGTATTTAGAGAAACGAATATTTCCCCCCCTCCGTTTTCAATAATAACATCGTGCACACAACATTGTTTTCAAAAAACTTGTCATTTACATCAACCCGCATAAATACGCTGTCGAGCACCATAATAACTATGCCAAACCTATGGGTGGCAGTGTAGGGAAAGGAATAAAGCCATGCTGGCCAATCAAAATCCTCAGAATCGACACCAATGACTAAGCGACTTCCGGTTCCTTTCAAAACAGCAAACATGGCGCGAGGTTCGTTTGTATGGACAGACAGCGAAGTAGAGTTACTCCTTCGTGTAGCGTTAGACTACAAAAAATAAGTAAAAATTAGTAGCACCTTAACAGCATCCATGATAATCCTGATCAGTAGCCAAAGAAACTGTAAACATCAGGCACTCACATGACGTTAAGGATTTTCTGGCGCATAATGTGACGTTTAAGAAGCTAAAACGCCGTTTATCCCTGTTGACACGGCAGCACATAACCAGCGTTATCAGAAATCTCCACTTTGGCCGGAGGTTTTAGAAATAATCGTTTTCTGTGATAAAAACGGGGTTTTGGTGTAAACGAGAGGCCAAACCGCAGGGAAATATCTGCGTTTTCCCTTCGTGTAAACGGGGTCTAAGATTACTGCATTCACCAAAAACTTGAGGTAGGCTATGGGACAGGCGCCTCGTATTAAACAGTAGGCCTACATCACATCCCTGCAAAGTTTATTTCAAAAATATTTCCCAACCAGTAGTGCTCAGTATGACTGGATTATGGATCCATTTAATGCAGCATGTTGGTATTTCATTGAATATATTGTACAATGCTGTAAAATATTGGCCTATGCTTCCTAATATGTTGCTGGAAAACAGAAATATGTGTGTTTAATTTAAAATGGCACATTATGTATTATTATATCTGCAGCACCAGCTGATTTTAACTCTGCTATCGAGGATATATTTGGAACTTGTCATTATTTCAATAAATTTGACAATTTTAAGCTTGACCTACCACTTTCTTAGAGCGATGAGGGACAGGTGGGGTTTAAAAATGCCCCCTTGATCTAAGTGGAGAATGAAAGAAAAAGTTTGAGACCCACTGGCGTAAAATAACTTGATTGTAGGCTTAGCTGTTAGTTTGTTGCTCAGTTGAATATATTTATCTAACAGCTGCCCCCCCCCCCTTCTTTTTCTTTTTGGTGCCACTTCACTCTGATACTGAAGGATCAGGCTTACTGCAACTGCTATGGATGGCAGGAAAACACAGTACACGTGAATTTCTAGATGAAGAGTGAATAAATGCACTTGCTTAACTGATAAGTTGTCAATGGTTATTTATGCAAGCTTGTGTAGCCTAAACAAGACACACCTAGGCCTAGCCAAATTTATTCTGGCTGTAGATAAAGCAGGATATGAATTTCCCAATATTTTGCCAGATTAGGCTAAAAGTTGTTTACTGAGGTTTAATATCAATTGAAATACCACTGAAATCACGTTGATCTTTAGTTTGGTTGTAATTTCAACATTGTTTCAATATTCATTTTAGTGGAAATACCATTGAAATCCCATTGATCTGTAGTTAGAATTTAAAGGTTGCTTTAATATTAATGAAGGGAGCAAAAGTGATGTAGAATAAATGTTTGCAGTGCGACGTTGATTCAATTATTTTAACGTTGACAAAGTAATTGTTTGCTGGCTGCAGAATGAGCAGTCATCAACACCAACTGAAAGCCCCGTTTTGCACGTACAGTAGTCTTGCATTGCATACTCTGAATTACATTTTCCAAAGGCCAGCTTTCCTGCTTGTGTCACAACTTCAGAACGGCTTGACGCACATGCTTCAAATTTTGTGTGAACATTTGTATGGACTCAATGATGAAGTCAAATGTCAAGGCCAAACCCACCTTGAGTGTGATATCTCAAGAATGCCTGACACACAAGGTTTTGTGGTACAAGAGTTTGTATGAACTCAAAGATTAAGTGATTCAATGTGTTTTTTTTTTTTTTCAGGAATCTCCCCACCAACATTAAGCCAGCAGTTTTCCATCCACTATTGTAATTCCTCTGGCATTACATTTCTAGTTAATTATTGACATTTCTAGTTAAATATTAAAGACTCACCAATTCCATTCTACAACAGCAAAGTAGGAGACTATAGTCTTTATATGCTTGTCCATGTTCCACATCACATTGACTGCAGCCTACTGTATAAAGAGTCCTCTCACCAACCTGAGTTTAAAAATGGTCAGTAAAGGGATCAAAAGGGAGCATATTGCAACCTCCTGTAGCCTCGTCTTTGTTGCCTTCATGGTTTCCTTTTAGTTTAAGTTTAGTTTCCTTTTAGTTTAAGTTTCCTTAAAGTTTATGAAAAGGAGATGGCTGGAAAATTCCAGATGGCTTGTCATTGTGTTTTTCCGGATTATCTGCCACTCTCTTTGTCTCCCTCCTGCACACACAGGATGCGTTGCCAATTAAGTTGAGTAAGTAAAGCTAGATCTGCTACGCAGTGGAGATTGAGAGAACCCAAAAAGTATCATCCTGGCATGTAACATAGTGCATTTTGACATTGTAAACGCCCCCTCGATCATTTGGTGCCCTACGCACAGTGCTTGATGCGCATGGTGGGAGCGGCGGCACTACAAGCTAAAGTTATTTTACTAACCCTCAAATCCTGCTTCATAGTACAGGGCCCACTTCCCCGAAAGCATCTTAAGCCTAAGAGCGTCGTAAAGTTCCTCTTACGAACGTCTTAAGATTTGCAGACTGTTTCCCGAAACCATCGTATCTTAAGAGCATCGTGAAAACACTCGTAGATCTACGAGTGCTCCAGAGTACTCGTTACCGGCTAAGAGCGTCTTAACAGTACTTCTCACTGAGGTCACCAACAGGACATACAGAGGAATTACAACTTAGAATACATAATCCAATTTACGTTCCCATTCTTTATTGTGTTTACTTGTGATGAATCAGATTTTAGCGTGCAAAATAGCCTACATTTAATGGTCATAATAATGTGATGAAAAGCGGACAAAAATGCAATCAAGTTATGAAATGAGACGTTGCCAGAATAGTTTGACATTATCTTTGCTAAGTGAATATTTTATTAGGCCTATGAGGTAAAAAGCAGAGAAAGCAACATGTGGTTTAGTCTGTAGCCTACTGCATCAAAATCTAAGCCTACACATTTCCTCTCTTTCTTACTCGACTTCTTTCTTATCTTCAAACGTGTTCTTAAGTGGCACCGCGAAAAATTGTTGCATGGTGCAACAATCTAATCTTAAAATAATTACAATTATTTATGTCTCTGTGTGGTATATAACCTACATGCAGATGTCAAAGTGTTTCTATTTTCGTATTGATGTGAATTAATGTGTAGATCCGAAGTTTAAATGGTAGGCCTATAGCTGTGACGTGCAGTCACCTGACATCACCGTCAAATCAGAGGATATTTCAGAACTATTAACGTGGACAGCTCCCCTTAAGAGCATCTTAAGAGCAGTGCATGCGCGTTCACGCTACGAGCATGTTCGGGAAACAGTCGGAAAAACCAAACGAACGATCGTAAGATGAATCGTAGAAAACCCTCTTAAGAGCGTGTCTCCGTCGTTATCGGGGAAGTGGGCCCAGGACCCAGTTCCCCGAAAGCATCTTAAGCCTAAGAGCGTCGTAAAGTCCCTCTTACGAACGTCTTAAGATTTGCCGACTGTTTCCCGAAACCATCGTAGCTTAAGAGCGTCGTGAAAACACTCGTAGATCTACGAGTGCTCCAGAGTTCTTGTTACCAGCTAAGAGCATCTTAACAGTACTTCTCACTGAGGTCACCAACAGGACATACAGAGGAATTACAACTTAGAATACATAATCCCACTTACGTTTCCATTCTTTATTGTGTTTACCTGTGATGAATTAGATTTTAGCGTGCAAAATAGCATAGCCTACATTTAATGGTCATAATAATGTGATGAAACAGTCGGAAAAACCAAACGAACGATCGTAAGATGAATCTCTAGAAAACCCTCTTAAGAGCGTGTCTCTGTCGTTATCGGGAAACTGGGCCCTGATCTCTCATCTATGGATCTACTGTACATGCGGAACTGGAGACTGCCCTCTTGTGGATAAAGTCTGTAGAAACACATTGGAGTCGCTCTATGCAGTCCCAGGTATAACCAGTCTTTGAGTCTGCCAGTACAAACAATTTGTAGCCCCATTTTACGGGCTTATCCTTCATATATTGTCGGAGGCCAATGCGGGCTCTGGAGGCCACCATTTATTCGTCCACGCCAATGTTTTGCTGTTGGTGGAAGTGAGACTTACAACTCTCTCGAACTTCCTCATACATAGGTTTGACTTTCACAGGGCGGTCAAAATGTTCTGTGCCTCTCCTTCTTTCATTTTTGGCATCATCAGCTGGGTCACTGATGTGAATGTTGGTAGAAATGGCCTGAAACTTGTGGCTGGACATGACGGAGCAGGGGTAGGGAAAGCGGTATATTTTTAATCTTTTCCAGCAGTCCGTCAAGGCAGGGGTTCCCACAAGGCCCATGAATATCAAAAGTGACAGATATGAATACATGTCCTCAAGCATGATGTTTTGCCATGATGCGCCATGGTGCTGTGATCCAAATTTGTTTGTGTTCCTGATTACAGTTTGTAAAATGGAGTTTGTGATAAATAATTGAAAAAAGTTGAAACACTTTATATTGGGCTCCGGGTATCAGCTGTGGACCAGGTGTCCGTGCGGCTCAGAATGAGGGTTCTGTGGGAAGGATGTCATCCAAATCTGTGCCTTGCCAACCTGGTTCTCGCTCAGGTGAACTTGCCTGCTCTTCTCTGCCTCTGCCTCGCCTCCCTGCTCTCCTGCCAGCTCTTCTCCCCATCCCGTCCTGCAGCCGCCCGTCTTGGGGTGGTTGAAATTGAGCAGAGGATCCTGGCTGCTCCTCATCAGATGATTCAGAAAGCCTCCCTCTCTTCTGCGTCCTCCGTGTTTCTGGCTCCCAATCGGGGTCAGATTCATCTCTAAAATGTCCAAATGAAAAGAGTCAGAAACATTCCTCACACAACCCTCCCCACATCTCTATCCCTCCACACACACACACACACACACTCACACACAACTTTTACCCCAACCCACCTTCACTCTCTCTTTCTCACACACACACACCCACCCCCATTAGAACTTTCACAGGTAACTCCACAAGCCACCACAATTACCCAACCCCCCTCGCCTGCAAATAATGAGGGCATAATTTAAGCCTACGATCAGGATATGCAGTCCTGAAACTACTGTAATTATTCAATTTTCATGTAGCCCAAAGTTATAAAAGTCAGTTGACCGAAATCTGTACTCAGTTGTTGAAATGGGGGATCTGTGTGTGGTGGGCCACGGAATATATAATATTGTCATTGTGAAAAGCGAAGGTCTGGCTTTCACGGGTCCCACCGTTAGTAAACCTTAATTCCCTACATGTAGCTCCCACATAGCCTTTACACTGATGAACGCATACAGTTCCCGACGTGCATCACATACACCAACCGGCGGCGTTTCAAAGCCTACTGTGCTAGCGACCGCTACAAACATTATGTTTAAAACAACCACAATGCATGTCAGTTCAGTCTACTACATTTATTTATCAACATACATAGTGTACAGTGAGGTACCCACTGATTCAGCTCCATTGTTCATTCCGTAGTAGCAATAACATCACTTTTGAAACATACAGTACACAACACTCACGCATCTTGTTTGCCGACTTTCTATTGGGTGCGTCCGAATACTGGTCCCCTGGGGAAACACGAACCGCATTGGAGCCAGTTCCTTATTCACTGTCCCGGGACAGTGAAAAGTGGGTTGTTTGGCGCGTGGGTGGTGAGTTGGCGTGTGTTTAATTAGTTTGTTATTATTTGTATGATTGTTGCATGTAAAGTCCCTGTCTGTATGTAAAGTATATGTGTGGCCATTTATGTACTTTGTATGGTAAAATTATGTGTTATGTCATAGGTTATGTATCTGTATGGAAAAGGTCCATAGTCATTCCTCATGTATTACACCCTGTTGGACAGTGAGCTCTACCAATTCACTTTTGATTGGTAGGCCTATTTAAGGGAGAAAGAGAGAGTGGAATGGGAAGTTGTTTGGAATGGCAGAGTACTGCGTCAGCTTGCTGCGAGGCTGTATGTGTGAGTTTGTAACGCCTATGATGGCCGGTTTTGTTTTCTTTTTCAAAGTATTTTTGTTTGTTTGTTATTTCATATATTGCACCTGCGCACTGTAAATAAACCTGCACCTTTATCACTTAAAACTCGAGAGCTATTTGTTGTCTGCCAACCCTTCAACCACTGGAGTTTTCTGGACACGCCCATCCCTTAAATGTGAGTTGGGGGTTGCAAAGCCTCTCTCTCTGTCATTAACTTGCATTGGAACGAAATCCGTGTGTGTTTCACGGAAATATCAATTTCCGTTGAGCGAAATCTGCACTCAGTTGTTGAAACAGGGATGGAAAGCAACGCCTGACAGGCTAACATTACATAGACATTAAAAAAAGCAATAAAAATCGAACTGAATGTATCAAAAGTGTGTTTCCAAATAAGATAACAATGTCTGTACGTCACTCAGTTGTTAAACGGGGATCCGTGAAATAGCCAAGGGATATGAGTGTCATTAACTTGCATTGGAGCGAAATCCGTGTGTGGGCCACGGGATATATTGTCATTAACTTGCATTGGAACGAAATCCGTGTGTTCACGGAAATGTCAGCGTCCGTTGAGCGAAATCTGCACTCAGTTGTTGAAACATGGGCCCAGTTTCCCGAAAGCATCTTAAGCCTAAGAGCGTCGTAAAGTCCCTCTTACGAACGTCTTAAGATTTGCTGACTGTTTCCCGAAACCATCGTAGCTTAAGAACGTTGTGAAAACACTCGTAGATCTACGAGTGCTCCAGAGTTCTTGTTACCGACTAAGAGCGTCTTAACAGTACTTCTCACTGAGGTCACCAACAAGACATACAGAGGAATTACAACTTAGAATACATAATCCAACTTAAGTTCCCATTCTTTATTGTGTTTACCTGATGAATCAGATTTTAGCGTGCAAAATAGTATAGCCTACATTTAATGGTCATAATAATGTGATGAAAAGCGGACAAAAATGCAATCCAGTTATGAAACAAGACATTGCCAGAATAGTTTGCCATTATCTTTGCTAAGTGAAGGCTATAATTTATTAGGCCTATGAGGTAAAAGCAGAGAAAGGAACATGTGGTTTAGTCTGTACTGCATTAAAATCTAAGCCTACACATTTCCTCACTTTCTTACTTGACTTCTTTCTTATCTTCAAATGTGTACTTAAGTGACACCGCAAATTATTTTTAATTATTGCATATTATTATTTAATTATTATTTTTAATTATTGCATGGTGCAACAATCTAATCTTAAATAATTACAATTATTTATGTCTGTGTGTGGTATCCTATATAACCTAGCTTACTTGGGATGATTACATGCAGATGTCAAAGTGTTTCTATTTTCGTATTGATAAATTAATGTGTAGATCCGAAGTTTAAATGGTAGGCCTATAGCTGTGACGTGCAGTCATCTGACATCACCATCAAATTAGAGGATATTTCAGAACTATTAACGTGGACAGCTCCCCTTAAGCGCATCTTAAGAGCATTGCACGCGCGTTCACGCTACGAGCATGTTCGGGAAACAAACAAAAAACAAACGAACGATCGTAGATGAATCGTAGAAAACCCTCTTACCCTCTTGTCTCCGTCGTTATCGGGAAACTGGGCCATGGAATGCTACAGAGCCCAGGAGGTGTCATTGCAAGATATGCGTGCGCTCATTTTACTAAATTGTGTGCACATTTTACTAAATTGTGCACTCATCTTACTAAATTGTGCTCTCAATTTAGTATATCGTGCTCACAATTTAGTAAATTGTGTTTCACGGAAATCAGCGTCCGTTCAGCAAAATCTGCACTCAGTTGTTGAGACAGGGATGGAATGCAACGCCTGACAGGCTAACATTACATAGACATTAAAAAATAAACAATAAAAAACAAACTGAATGTATCAAAAGTGTGTTTCCCAATGAGATAACAACGTCTGTTGAGCAAAATCTGCAGTCAGTTGTTGAAACGCGGCATATGAGTGTCATTAACTTGCATTGGAGCGAAATCCGTGTGAGTTTCACGGAAATTTCAGTGATTCCGTGGGCCCACCACGGATTTTGAGTTTGTGGTTATTTCACGGATTCCTATTCTGTTCCATGGTGTGCTTCATTTCATAAGACCAGCAAATGTGGGGCACGAGGAGAGGAACACGAGGAAATAATAATAGCCTAATAATATAAAAAGTTGTGCCTATATTTACTGTAATTATGTCTTTCTTTTTTGACAAGGAAGATCATAGATTCAAAACAAAACAGCCACACACAACATGAGAGTCATAAACAGACCAACATATGAATTAAAATAACATCCGATCCAGTGGACCGAGACGGGAAATGTAACTTGGAAAATGATATTTGAAGATATCTGAATGTTACCATTTTGCCGGGTTGATGGGGTTAAGTTCCCAAAGTGGGGAATGACAAAAAAAGTTTTGAGAACCACTGATGTAATGCGATATCAGAACCACAATGACACAGTTTTTGATGTACAATGTACCTATCAACCATATTTGTGCACATATCGAAGGATAACTAAAGAGCCGTTTCAGGAAAAATCAAGCTATTACAGTTTTTTCTGAATGCTTAAACACAACCGTGATTCTTATAGCACAATTTCTAAAACTATTAACTTATAGTAAAACCACTCACTTCGCAAAACTAAAAGCACAAACACTGCTGCTTTGCACTCAGTTTGCAATTTTGTAACACACACTTTGCACAACTGTAGGTGTACTGTCCTCCCTGTGTGTATCAAACACAATTTGACAGCCAGCCTAACTCCTTCAAGAAAACTCGCGAGTCAGGTTTTAGCCTCCAAGCTCCGGTTTTAATGAATAATGAGTAAAACTGAAAATGATACAAAACATATGTATTCAATATCTGAAGAAATATACGATTAAACAGATGAAAAAGGCAGCATGGTTTTATCAAATAAAGATAGATTTATTAGAAATTACCAAATAATGTCACTAAATTTACAATCTACTTTAAGTAAGCAATTATTAAACTTACAGACGATGCTTTTCAAAGGCTTTAACATACAGGATGTAGAAAGATGATAATTCAGCAAATAACTCAAAATGTGCTGCTGCTTATCAAGATGGTTGTCCTGGTTGCTATGGCTGTCATAAATCAAACAATACAGCATAGCTGTCATAGCGACTGCACATCAGAAAGAACCACTAGATGGCACTAAACTGCCTATACTAACTAACTAAAATTGGCAGAGGCAGAACAGTAGGTACAATGCACTGCACAGCACTCTTTTTGCGGAACTCTAAACACAACTCACTGCTTTAAACTCAATTTCCAAATGATCAACACACTCCTAGCAAATCTATACACATGCATGGCTATTATTTACACTATTTTGCCAACTCTCTGGCACACTTTCTCATGTGAAAACTGTTTTAGATAATTAGTTCACTTTGCAATCAGCCTAAGCACTATAAATAAGCCACAGGTAATGTACAATGGGTACAATAGAGGGAGCAGGAAGAGTGAGAAGAGTAAGAATTAGTGGAGGCTGAAGAATAGGACGTGGAGGTGAAGAAGTAGGAGGAGGAAGAGGAGGAGGAAGAGGACGCGGAGATGAAGAAGCGAGTAGGAGAGGATGACAAGGACAAGGAGGTGAAGATAGAGGAAGAGGACAAGGAGGAGCAAGATTAGGATGAGGAGGGGGAAGAGGAAGGGTAAGAAATGTAAGAAATAGCCCTTTTACAGGCAATTAAATCAGTCTACATGTGGGGATATTGACCAGGCATTATGTCAGGCCTGGATACGGCATTCCAGAAGATATTTTCCCTGGTACCTAGGACTAGAGGACATTGCATGTGATGTAGACGAAATTTTGAGAGACGACACGATGTAGAATGATTTTTTTTATATTATTGCTATTTTGTATTTTGACTTGGAAAAACACACTTGTGTTAAATAGACACCAATACTTGAAGTTTGGATCCCTGCATGTTTACAGAACTATGACAAAAGTATGACCTCAAACTGACACAGCCTACCTTGTGCACAGAGTAAGCAAAAGCCAGATGTGTTTTTTATTCATACCATCAGTGTGTAGTTGGCACATTGTGTGCTTATTATTGTGATGGCTTGTTTACTGTTTGATACGAAAACACAATTTTTACGAAGGTGTGAAGAGTTAAGCAAGGTGTGTTAGCTTTTGCAAGAGAACTACAATATTTTGCTGAATTGGTGAAAGGTTTTCCTATTTGTGTGTAGAGTTTTGGAAAAATAGCCATAGTTACAAAAAATGTGCTTAAGCAATCAGAAAAAACTGTAACAATTGAAAATCAATAGTAGGTTGGCTATATGGTATGGCCACAAGGGGGCAACCTTTGAAAATAAATGATTTCAGTTCCACTATCCGTTCTTTAGTGAACAGTGTCAGATTTGCCATGAACATGAACACCAGTGCTAATTATTGGGATCCACTTTATGCAGCCTAGTGTAATTGTGAGAGGAAAGCAGTCCTGGCTGACTGAAGGTCAGAGGTCGGACCCTGGACGGAGGAGCTCCCTTCTTTCCAAAACATGATGTTCACAGGTGTGTACAGTAAGCTATCTGCCTAATATCCACATTTATAGAAGGATATCTGCATAGGTGCAGTAAGCTATCTGCCTTATTATGTTATTGTTATGGTTATGTTATGGTTGTGTTATTGTTATGGTTGTGTTATGTTATGGCTATTGTATTTAGCAGAGGCTTTTGTCCAAAGCGACTTACAGAATATGAACCTTACAGCAGTGAAAATAAACAGTAAAGCGTTATGTCATACACGTTTATGACCTCTTTATGACACGTTCATGACAGTGTCATGTCACTCTTATGTCGACATTGTCAAGTAAAATGTAACCAAAAACGATTAAAATTACTTTGTTCTTTATTCACTTTTTTAACACACAGCTATCTGCCCACTGTACTGTATGTGTGCAGTAGCCTAACAATGTGGGTACAAAGTGTACGTGAAACAAAAAGAAAAATGCATCAAGAATGACAATAGCCATTGTAGTTAATATAGTTTATTTTATTTCAAAAAAAGTTTCCAACTAAAAATGTTCTGTAAAAATGCATATTCATAGTTAATATCCCTCCCTTGCCCATACTAGTGAGTTACAGACCTCCGTTATCATTTGTAATATATATATTTGTTTGTTTGTTGTTTGTTTGTTTGTTTGTTTGTTTACTTGGAATGTGCTGAGGCATCTTTTTCTATTGTCTATATCTAAGGATTATGGGTACTGTGTCACCCAGCAACAACTGCAATGACCACAGCAATACAACAATGAATGGGAGAAACAAACAAACAAACAAACAGACAGACAGACAGACAGACAGACAAAGCTACATGATTATCATCACAAAATAAATCTCTTTGGCTTAAATCCCCCAGCCCTCACCTCTGTGGTTCAGTTATGAGTCCCCCCCCCCTCAACCTCCCAACCCCCCATCCCTCCAACCCCACATCCCTCGCCCTAAAGAAGTTTTCCTTAAAACTACTCGCAGTGGAGAACGGTCAGTATTGTCAGGTCAATGGTAGGAACTAAATGGAAAGATTCACAAATGGCTCTTTTTGAGTGAGTGCATGTGTTTTTGTGTGTGTGTGTGTGTGTGTGTGTGTGTGTGTGTGCGTGTGTGTATAAGTTTGTTAGTTGTGTGTGTGTGTGTTGTTCATCAACACATTTGAGTGTCGCCTGTTTGTGCGCAAAAACAAACATACCCTGCAACTTAAACAGACGATCTGATGGTGGCTCCTGAAATGTGGCAATGCGAAGGTCTGGCCACACATACTGAGCTGGACAGACTGCACAGCCTAGAGCTCGCACACCAGGTCAGACGTTTGGGTCCGTCTGTCACAGGGTCTCTGCAAATCATTGACCTTTTGACCTTTGGAGGCGTGGAGGCTACCGGGGTCGCCTCGTAGGAGCTGGAGGTTGTGTCCGACATGCAGTAAGAGATACAAAAGTATAGCCCACCCCCCCACCCCCCCCCCAACACAGAAAGTCTGCAAGGAAATAGCTAACACACAGCATCTAAAAGGGGAGGCTTGGCCACCCGTAACATCAAGGTTAAAACAAAGCAACTTTGAACACGGAATCAACTTTGTTTTTGTATACAACATTTTGTCAACAACAGTTCCAGACAGCCCAACCCTGTGACATGGTTTCTTCCCTTTGTGATGTCATCATAGCTTGCTTTAGGCCCCAACTCTGCAATAGATGATCATTCTCTCTCCTCAATCTTGTGCCTGAAAAAAGTCAGAGATGAATAAAGATCTACATTTTAGCACTTATTGCACATTTAATGTTAGAGTTAACAATATCCTGGATAGGAGTGTGTGTGTGTTTGGCTGTGTGTGCGCGTATTTGTGTACAGTATGTACTAATACTACATACATATTAATTAGGGCTGTCAATCGATTAAAAAAATTAATCGAATTAATTACATACTCTGTGATTAATTAATCTAAATTAATCGCATATATATTTTTTGCTGTGAAAGTATTTTAAATATTTAAATTCAAATGAATCATTGAATAATCAGCATTAGTGACATTAAAGTTCAAAAATTATTTTATTATTATTTTCACTGTTTAAATAATGGCCATAATAATCTATGATATGACCTAATATGCTGAAGAAATCAATTCAAAAGTGGAAGAAGTTTTTTTTCACATACAAGGCATTTCAGGCCACAGATATAACCTAGGGGACACAATGAAAATAAATTAACACTCCCCTGAATGTCAACACTATATCTTTGCATTGATGTGCGACTTTAGAGTTGATGAACTCCGGTGATATGCAAATTCCTTGCTGCAGACATTGCAGAGGGCTTTATTTTAATCAACATTTTATTTTTATCAACATCAGGCCGTTTTTTAAAAGTAAATGTTCCAATCAATGATCTAGGCAGCACATTTTCTTCTCTCTCCTTTATTTTACAGTCTAATGGTTACTGACTAGAATGGCTCGGGGTCAAAGGTCACACGGAATCGATTAATCTGCGTTATTATTTTTTTATCAGTTATTTTTTCTCAAATTAATTAATCGAAATGAATCAGTTATTTTGACAGCCCTAATATTAATATATACATACAACCACTTGTCTTGTCCCTTACTGTTAGAGGGGCTCTGGGTAGGCCTGCCGGGGGTCGTAGGCCATGTCGGGCATGTAGGCCTCATGCAGCTCCGCGTCCAATGGGAGACCGTCCATCGGAATGTCAGCATAGCCATAGGGAGGGTATGCTCCGTCCAGCTCTAAGGTGTGTGGGAGAGAAAATTACACTGTTAGTGCTGTGTCTCCCTCTGTCACACACACACACACACACACACACACACACACACACACACACACACACACACACACACACAAACACACACACACACAAAGCTCTGTAGGCCTGTTTCACTTTCATAGAGTGGGACTGACCACTTGGCTCGAAAACTAGCAATCTAACTATTGAGAAGGCATGCAGAATCCTTACTGGTCAACTACAACACAGTTGCTATAGGTAACATGCTGGCTAGCATGCTAACTAATGTCTGTCTGCTGTCTGTATATAAATTGGTCTGCCTGTTATGTCTTATGTTGCATTGAATTGGTGTGTGCTAATCTAATCTAATATAGTGTTCTAAAAGCTTTTATTATATTTTCACTAAGTGGTCCAACCCTGACCATTGTGCTGCATAGTGCATAGTCTAGATGACTAGATGGTCCAACCCTGACCATTGTGCTGCATAGTGCATAGTCTAGATGACTAGATGGTCCAACCCTGACCATTGTGCTACATAGTCTAGATGACTAGATGGTCAAACCCTGACCATTGTGCTACATAGTGCATAGTCTAGATTACTAGATGCTCAAACCCTGACCATTGTGCTACATAATGCATAGTCTAGATTACTAGATGCTCAAACCCTGACCATTGTGCTACATAATGCATAGTCTAGATGACTAGATGGTCCAACCCTGACCATTGTGCTACATAGTGCATAGTCTAGATGACTAGATGGTCCAACCCTGACTATTGTGCTACATAGTGCATAGTCTAGATGACTAGATGGTCCAACCCTGACCATTGTGCTACATAGTGCATAGTCTAGATGACTAGATGGTCCAAACCTGACCATTGTGCTGCATAGTGCATAGTACTGTATAGATGACTAGATGGAAATTTGGGGCAGTCGTGGCCTACTGGTTAGGGCTTCGGACTTGTAACCGGAGGGTCTAATCTCAGTCTACGGCTGAAGTGCCCTTGAGCAAGGCACCTAACCCCACACTGCTCCCCGAGCACCGCTGTTGTTGCAGGCAGCTCACTGCGCCGGGATTAGTGTGTGCTTCACCTCACTGTGTGTTCACTGTGTGCTGAGTGTGTTTCACTAATTCACGGATTGGGATAAATGCAGGGACCAAATTTCCCTCACGGGAAGTATGTATACTTAAATGATGGGCTCATCTGTTCTTCACATGACCGTATACCAGGGACATGAATTTGACCCCAGATCTAGTTGCCTACGAAAACATGCTTCAGAAAATGGCCAGTGGCCCAATGCATTATGGGGGCATTCAAATTAAAACCTCCACAAATCCGCCGCTGTTTTCACTGTCAGGGAACAGTGACTCGGGGTTCTTGACTTTTCTCTCTCTCTCTCCCTCTTTCATTATCCCTCAATCATCTTTCCAGTCATTACTTTACACTTGTGCCGGTATCTCTCCCTCTCTTTTTCTCTCTCTGTCTCTCTTTCTCTCCTCCTCTCTCACTATCCCTAACTCATCACTTAATCTTCTCAGGGATATTTATTGTGCTGGTCTGTCTCAGCTTACTGTAACACTCTGTGACGATCATGCCCATTCATACACGCTCACCCGCACATGCACACGCACATGCACACACACTCACACCTGCACATGCACACACGCACACACACATGCACACACACACACCACACACACACACGCACATACAGTACACACACACACACACTCATACGCACACGCACACAAACCCATGCACACGCACACACCAGACCTGATATGTCAGGTTTATTAGACACACAGCAGGACTGGAAGGGTATAATTAAAGATGAAGGAAAGTGCCTAACCTTTTTAGAGTGTGTGCGTGCGTGCGCGCACGTGTGTGTGTGTGTGTGTGTGTCCTTGTATGAAGTACACTTGTGTGAGTGCATGTGTCCGCGTGTGTACACTCCACTCATGAGTGTGTGTGTGTATGTGTGTGTGAGAGAGAAAGAGAGAGTCATTGCTGGCTGTAATGATCGCCCTCTGGTGTAAACATTGCGCTTTGTCACTTCTGGCATTGCTGACAGACAGGAAACCAATAGAGCAAGACTGCTAAATCACTCTGCACTCTCTCTCACACTCTCTCTCTCTCTGTATCTCTCTCTCTCTCTCTGTATCTCTCTCTCTCTCTGTATCTCTCTCTCTCTCTCTCACATACACACTTTCTCTTCCTCTTCTTTCTCCATTTCTCTTTCCTCTCTCTACATGTCATTCAATCCCTCTATTTTATTTCTCTCGTTAGAATGCACTCCATACCTCTCTCTCCTTTTCTCTCTCTCTCTCTCTCTCTCTCTCTCTCTCTCTTATCCCTCTTTCTATATCATTCTCTCTCCTTTCTTTCTCATTAGCATTTCTTTATCTCCTTTCTCTCTTCCCCCCCTCTCCTCTCCTCTTCCATCTTCCTCTCCGTGCTCTTGTTCCTTCGCTCCGCCTTCTTAATTCACTCCCAGAGAGCAGTTCCTGCCAGCATGCTAAATCATGTATTCCTAAATAAAATGAGAAATAAACACTATAGACGAGTATTGATTACAGCTCAAGGAAGCACCAGTCTCTCTCATTCTCTTTCTCTCTCTGGAAAAAAGAAGAGAATGCACTAAATATGAGGAAATCTGACAATTTTCATTCATTAAATTCCAAGTCATCCCTGAGTTTCAAACTTGCACATAGAGTCCAAATGACCAAAATGTCCAAATGTCCAAAATCACAACATGCCAATCTAGCGTATACATGGCCCTTATGACCAAGAGCCGAGATCTTACTGGTACTCATTGCATGCAGTACACTCAGACAATCTACTGATATACTCTCTCTTGCTATTTATTATAATATTTCTTTATATTTCTTTCTTCAAACTCAGAAAAAGCTGAGCACCAAACGAAATTCCACTACATGCTTTACGTTAGTATTGCTATGTATGTGACAAATCAACCCCCTTGTATCCTTGATATTTGTTTTTCAACTGATGTCTCATGTTAGTCTGTCAAATTTGAATGCCTGAGGGTACTACCATAGGAAGAATAATGTACCATTTTTTTCTGAAACTGCAAATTCTCTTGTTTAAGTTTCACCTGCTGATCGGATCTCTTTTATGTTGCATTCTGTACCTGTGCGGGTCTTAACAACAGCAAGAGTTGTTATTGAGGAGCTCTCATGGACGTGACCATTATGTGTAACACACGCTTTAAAGAACATGAATGCAGAGATCACTCACCATCTGTCATGTAGCCAGCCTCCAGGGGAACACTGTTATGGGCCTGTGGAGGGAGGAACAGAGGATTAAGTACAGACAGACAGGAAGGCAGACAGACATGCAGGAAGGCAAACAGACAGACAGGAAGGCAGACAGACAGACAGACATGCAGGAAGGCAGACAGACAGACAGGAAGGCAGGCAGACAGGCAGGCAAAAAGGAAGGCAGACAGACAGACAGACAAGAAGGCAGACAGACAAACAGACAGACAGGAAGGCAGGTAGACAGACAGACAGGCGGAATGACTGATAATGGTGTTGCTATGGTAAGTTCATGTTAAATGTTAACAATAAGAACAAAATTAGGTAATAAACAGTAAGAGCCCCCCCCCCCCCACCCCCACCAGACACACACACACACACACACACACACACACACACACAAAAGAACTAAATTCTACCTCTGCTGTCATCTTACCAACAGACATCAGCTCAGCCTAGTTGTCTTACTCCTCCCAGCGTTTAAGACTACAGGCTGCCTCTAATCATCTCTAAGCACTAATACGTCAGTGGTGGGATGCACCAGTCTTCCTAGGCCTGATTTACACACTCTGCAAGCCATAGGTATTCTGCGCCCATAATTAAATATTGATTCAAATCACACACAGCAAACAAACTGCAGCATGCACGGACATGTTCCTCGGATGCGTGTTTTGATCTCCTCTGCACCGGGCGATGCCGTGCAACCTTAATGGCATGCCTTCGACCCATTTCCCCCTCCACCAAAATCAGCATGAATTACTGTAACGACAACATGGCAAATAATATGCCAGTCAGTCAGGGGGTGCCAGTGATGTTATTGCACTTCCTAATGACGCTTCTGAGGAGAACTGCTTGACATAAATATTTCACAAGTTTGCATATCTGGATGATTTGTTTGGCAAGCCAATAAACAGGCTTGGCCTGAGAGCTGACCATGGTCCTGAAACACTGTCTGTCTGTCTGGTCCGGTCCGACCAACACCGTTAGGCTAACACTCTGAAGACTGTCTCTCTCTGTCTCGTCCTACCAACACTGTTAGGCTATCACTCTGAAGACTGTCTCTCTCTGTCTGGTCTGACCAACACTGTTAGGCTAGCACTCTGAAGACTGTCTCTCTCTGTCTCGTCCTACCAACACTGTTAGGCTATCACTCTGAAGACTGTCTCTCTCTGTCTGGTCTGACCAACACCGTTAGGCTATCATTCTAAAGAGTCCACCACCAGATCCCCATTCAGGTCTCTGTTTCTCCAGAAACCTGCTAGTCAAGTTCCTTCTATATCCTCTTTCACTTCAACTTTCACTTCACTTTCAGCTGTAATTCATCCCAGAGGTGTTAGAGTGTGATGGTGTGGATGGTAAGGCTAAGGGCCCACAAGAGACATAAATAAGAAACAGAAGGACATAAACTACTCACGTAGTCATAAACTAATCACGTAGTCATAAACTACTCACGTAGACATAAACTACTCACGTAGTCATATGCCAATCACGTAGTCAAACAAATCATATGACCTGTATTTTGATTTCAGGGCTCTCAGGCATTAAGGTGATGTTGTGCTTGTGCAGGTGTGAATGGTAAGGGTGTGCTTCTGGTGTGAAGGGTGAAGGTGTGAATCAGGTGTTAAAGGTGAGGGTGTGCTTCAGGTGTTAAAGGTAAGACTGTGCTTCAGGTGTGAATGATGAGGGTGTGCTTCAGGGGAATGGAGAGTAAGAAAGGTGACAATCACACTAAAGTTTTGCCATGACCCCTCCCGGCCTATAGGGGCCACTGCAGACCAGTGTGAGCTCAACTCACCAGTTCCCAGGCGGCAGGGTCGTGCTTGAAGAGCGAGTGCGTCAGCTCCACAGACACCCGCTTCCTGTAGTCGGAACTCTTGTCCTCGGAGATGCGGAAGAGGACTGCCGCCGCATATGTGGCTGCAGACAGAGGCACACACAGGTCATTTCCTTTGCTTATATTATATTTGCTAATGTATATGTATTGTGTAAATGTGTGTGTTATTGTACATACAGCACTGGAAAGACCACTGCACATATTTATGTCATCCTATGGTTATTGAGTGACATTCGAATGAGTTGACAGTCATATTCAAAATGAAGAGACCACTGCAAATTTGAATATGACCGTCAACTCATTCGAATGACACTCAGCAACCGTAGGATGACATCAGAAAAATGTGTAGTGGTCTCTATTCCCAGAGCTGTACAGTAATTTCCTGTGTATTAGCTGCATTGAATCATTGAATAAAGTACATTGTATTCAGTAGAGAGACAGACCGTGAGAGAGACAAGAGGGTCAGAAAGAGAAAGAGACTGACAGACTGACAGACAGCGCTGGGGGGAGGGGGGGTATGAGAAGCAGATGGCAAGAGGCATGGAGAGAAAAGAGGAGGGAGGAAAGAGAGAGAGGAGAGAGGGAGGAGGAGGAGGATGGGTGGAGAGAGAGGAGAGAGGGAGGAGGAGAGAGAGGAGAGAGGGAGGATGAGGATAGGTGGAGAGAGAGGAGAGAGGGAGGAGGATGAGGAGGATAGGTGGAGAGAGAGGAGAGAGGGAGGATGAGGATGGGTGGAGAGAGAGGAGAGAGGGAGGAGGATAGGTGGAGAGAGAGGGAGGAGGATGAGGATGGGTGGAGAGAGAGGAGAGAGGGAGGAGGATAGGTGGAGAGAGAGGAGAGAGGGAGGAGGATGAGGATGGGTGGAGAGAGAGGAGAGAGGGAGGAGGATGAGGATAGGTGGAGAGAGAGGAGAGAGGAGAGAGGGAGGAGGATGAGGATGGGTGGAGAGAGAGGAGAGAGGGAGGAGGATAGGTGGAGAGAGAGGAGAGAGGGAGGAGGATGAGGATGGGTGGAGAGAGAGGAGAGAGGGAGGAGGATGAGGATGGGTGGAGAGAGAGGAGAGAGGGAGGAGGATGAGGATAGGTGGAGAGCCACAGAACAAGAGAGATGATGACAGCAATGGTGGAGGAGTGTGATGGGGAGAGAGAGATGAGATGTTGAGTGGCGAGCGTGCAAATAATTACTAGTCATGAGATGGTGTTAATTGGCGTTTACAGGGACAATTAAGCCGCCTTCGCATCAGAGGAAGAGAGAGAGACGGAGCCGAGCAGAGAGCTGATGACACTCAGAGAAATGCAGCAGCACTTGGAGGCTCACAAACTCAACCCAAACACTGACGGCTAACACACCAATTAAGATGATTAAGGAGACTGGTTGGGAAACAGGAAGTGAATGGATACACTCCTCAATCTCCTGTGTGTGAAGCTATCAATTATAGACAAGCCGACAGGCACAAGCAAACAACACACAGGCAGGCACGCTCAAACACACACACTTGAACTCAATCACATCAGTGTGCATAGAAGAAAATGACTGATAGAGGTACGATCTTGTGGTTAATAAAGCGATCAATAGAAGAATGGATGGAATGACAGAGGGTTAGTTAAACAAATTGATTGTTGGACATCGGATGAAAGGATAGATAGGTAGATGGTTGGAGGAATAGATGTCATGTACAGACAAATAGATAGAGGGATGGACATATGTATTGACACTTTCAACAATAAAAACAAAAACAATGCTTGAACGTTCTATTTGGGCCCCAATCTACTTCCTCTGCATTAAGATAACATATGGAATGTTAAAACGGAAGTCTTGTGGGGCCAACTATGATGCTGATAATGGAACTCTCTCTCTCTCTCTCTATATATATATATATATATATATATATATATATATATGTATGTATAGACCAGGAGTATTCGATTACACTTCAGCGAGGTCCAGTTACGGAAATTATCAGAGTATCATAATGTTTAACATGTGATAGGCTATATAAAATCGTTATTAAAAGCTCTGTTCTCGCTGTCTAGCTTTCTCCTCTTTGAGCAATCCATATAACTATATAATCCAAATAACTTACTTATCGATAACATACTGTTACGACCTTGCCGGTCTCTGTCTGTCTGCCTGTCTCTGTCGTTCTGTGTGCAGGGTGGAGTCGAGGCACAGGTGCTGCTGATCACCTGATTGGGGGCACCTGCACTATAAAAGAGGGTACCTGGCTGAAGTTCGGGGTTCCCTCTCTTCACTGCAACATGCGTCACCTTTGTCTTTTGATTTACACCACACCTTTGTTTTCTTACCATCTCATTAATACTGACTTCACTTCACATTTTGCATACATGATTACTTTAATAAATACATATTTTTTGTTAACTCTTTATCCACGTGTGGTCTCCCTATGTTAAATCAGCCAGAACGAGCCGGGTGGTTGTAACACGTACATATTCATCCTCTCCTCTTTCAGTTTCCCTGTCAGGCTATCAGTGAATAAGGTGTAGCGGACTTTCTTCACTTATTAGGCTATCAGTGAGTCTCTGCACCATTGTAACTTCACTCCCTGACTCGACTTTATTAGGATGCACAGATTTGATTGGCTGAGTAGCAGCAAGCGAGATGATGGTTCCTGAAGCTACTGAAGTTAAGGATCTTATTGTTATAGCCTACAAAACATTTTGCGCAGCTTTGAAATCTTCAGTGAAGATCTCAATAATTATGGTCCGGGACGGATCACGTCAGGGTCTGGACTCAGAGCGCGGTCCGCCTATTGAGGACCTCTGGTATAGACAAATAGATAGAGGGATGGATGGATGCATGGATTAATGGACAGGTAGATGAGTAGTATGAGCGATGTGCAGTAGATGAGTGGTGTGGATGGATGTGTGGATGGATGTGTGGATGGATGTGTGGTAGATGAGTGGTGTGGATGTGTGGTGTGGATGTGTGGATGGATGTGTGGCAGATGAGTGGTGTGGGTGGATGTGTGGTGTGGATGTGTGGATGGATGTGTGGTAGATGAGTGGTGTGCATGTGTGGTAGATGCGTGGTGTGGATGTGTGGGTGAATGAGTGTGGTAGATGTGTGGTGTGGATGTGTGGTAGATGCGTGGTGTGGATGTGTGGGTGAATGAGTGTGGTAGATGTGTGGTGTGGATGTGTGGTGTGGATGGATGTGTGGTAGATGAGTGGTGTGGATGGATGTGTGGGTGGATGTGTGGTAGATGAGTGGCGTGGATGGATGTGTGGCAGATGAGTGGTGTGGATGGATGTGTGGTAGATGAGTGGTGTGGATGGATGTGTGGTAGATGAGTGTTGTGGATGGATGTGTGGGTGGATGTGTGAATGGATGTGTGGGTGGATGTGTGAATGGATGTGTGGTAGATGAGTGGTGTGGATGGATGTGTGGTAGATGAGTGGTGTGGATGTGTGGATGGATGGGTGGTGTGGATGGATGTGTGGTGTGGATGTGTGGTGTAGATGGATGTGTGGGTAGATGTGTGGTGTGGATGTGTGGTGTAGATGGATGTGTGGTGTGGATGGATGTGTGGGTAGATGTGTGGTGTGGATGTGTGGTGTAGATGGATGTGTGGTGTGGATGGATGTGTGGGTAGATGTGTGGTGTGGATGTGTGATGTAGACGGATGTGTGGTGTGGATGTGTGGTGTAGATGGATGTGTGGTGTGGATGGATGTGTGGGTAGATGTGTGGTGTGGATGTGTGGTGTAGATGGATGTGTGGGTAGATGTGTGGTGTAGATGGATGTGTGGGTAGATGTGTGGTGTGGATGTGTGGTGTAGATGGATGCGTGGTGTAGATGGATGTGTGTGTAGATGGATGTGTGGTGTGGGTAGATGTGTGGTGTGGATGTGTGGTGTGGATGGATGTGTGGTGTGGATGTGTGGTGTAGATGGATGTGTGGTGTGGATGTGTGGTGTGGATGGATGTGTGGGTAGATGTGTGGTGTGGATGTGTGGTGTAGATGGATGTGTGGTGTGGATGGATGTGTGGTGTAGATGGATGTGTGGTGTGGATGGATGTGTGGTGTAGATGGATGTGTGGTGTGGATGGATGTGTGGTGTAGATGGATGTGTAGGTAGATGTGTGGTGTAGATGGATGTGTGGTGTGGATGGATGTGTGGTGTGGATGTGTGGGTAGATGGATGTGTGGTGTGGATGTGTGGGTAGATGGATGTGTGGTGTGGATGGATGTGTGGTGTGGATGTGTGGTGTAGATGGATGTGTGGTGTGGATGGATGTGGATGTGTGGTGTGGATGGATGTGGATGTGTGGTGTGGATGTGTGGTGTGGATGGATGTGTGGTGTGGATGTGTGGTGTAGATGTGTGGTGTAGATGGATGTGTGGTGTAGATGGATGGTGTGGATGGATGTGTGGTGTAGATGTGTGGTGTAGATGGATGTGTGGTGTAGATGGATGTGTGGTGTGGATGTGTGGTGTGGATGGATGTGTGGGTGTTCTCACCGATGCCCTCATTGGTGGAGTGCAGCAGCTCCATGAGGGGGGCGGAGGCTCCTTCTGCATCGATCATCTCAGCAGACTGCTTATCCAGAGCCAGCTCACACAACACACCCGCAGCAACGCGCTTCACGTTCTCAACGTACGAGTATAGCAGCTGCACACAGAGAGAGAGAGAGAGAGAGAGAGAGAGAGAGAGAGAGAGAGAGAGAGAGAGAGAGAGAGAATTAAACATGCACACACACACTCACACACACACACAGCAGACTGCTTATCCAGAGCCAGCTCACACAACACACCCGCAGCAACACGCTTCACGTTCTCAACGTACGAGTATAGCAGCTGCACACAGAGAGAGAGAGAGAGAGAGAGAGAATTAAACATGCGCACACACACACACACACACACACACACACACACACACACACAGCAGACTGCTTATTCAGGGCATCCTTGCAGAACACACCCGTAGCCATCTGCTTCCCATTTTCCCACATATGACACACACACACACACACAAACACACACACACACGCACACACAGACAGATTCTCACACACACACACACACACACACACCCTCTCCAGTGTTTCCCATGAGAAACATGGGACTGAGAGAAGAAAACACACTCCAGCCCATTTCCACCTGATATCTGGCCAGTGTTTCTCAGCCTATTCCTCCAGGACCCCAATCTGATCCAAACAAGTGCACACACACACACACACACACAGAGAGAGCTGAGCTGACTCAACCACTGTGAAATGCGATATAGGTTGAATGACCACAACAGTGCTTGAACACAGATATGCACGCACGCACACGCACACACACACACACACATAGACACACAGTAAGCTGTACCTGTACAAACAGAGGGATGGTCTGCATGTTGGCGATCTCTCCTCTGTTGATGGGGTCTCTGGCCAGGATGTGCAGGGCTCCTGTGCAGCCTTCCACAATCTCCTCCATACGCACACCATCCTGAGCAATAAAAGCATTAACAGGCAAGTCAAAGAATAGTTTAAAAAGTTAAGAATGAAAAACAAAAAAACAAAACACACAAGGTAATAGTACATAAAAGCATAAAAGGGCAATAGTTTAAAAATGTTTAAAAAAGAATCATTAAAAGACATAAAAAACAACATAGAATGATTAAAAGACAGTGCAAAACAACAAATTACTGAAACACCGCCAACAACTTAACCTACGTGCTTTATAGTGTCCTAGTCAGCCAACAACTTAACCTACGTGCTTTGTAGTGTCCTAGGCAGCCAACAACTTAACCTACGTGCTTTATAGTGTCCTAGTCAGCCAACAACTTAACCTAGGTGCTTTATAGTGTCCTAGTCAGCCAACAACTTAACCTACATGCTTTATAGTGTCCTAGTCAGCCAGCAACTTAACCTGCGTGCTTTATAGTGTCCTAGTCAGCCAACAACTTAACTCAGAACTGTGTGCGCACACATACATTTCCTTTCAGGGCCAAAAATGCCTGACCAATAGGGTCCGATAGTTCCCCCTCATAGAGTAACACCCAAATAGTTAATAATCAGAGTTTCTGAGAAACACACACAGACAATGTATTCACAGGGCTGGATGCATTTGATGCCTGATGCACAAACATGGTTCTGAAGTTTAGTGTTGTGGTTTTCAGATGTGGCATCAAGTCACATCAACTTCTACTTGTACCTCTACTTTGAACTTATACTTATACTTATAGAGTGATGACTACAACTACACTTTTAGCTGTGAGAGATCTCTCACAGCTAAAATAGAAATCTCTCACAGCATTAATTTACTATTACATTACATTTAGCAGACACTTCTTGACCAAAGTGACTTACATATGTCAGCTACAGTATATTACAAGGGATCACATTGTCCCCTGAGCAACTTGGGGTGAGGTGCCTTGCTCAAGGGCACAACGGTGGAAGCCGGGAATTGAACCGACAACTTTCAGGCTACTGCACGTTAGCCCAGCTCCTTAGCCTCTACACTACCACAGCCCGTAACTACACTTATAGCTGTGATAGATTATAACTTTACTTATAGCTGTGAAAGATCGATGACTGACATTACAGACTAACAACTTCTTTCTTTGCCCTTTTTCAGAAAACCATATAAGTATTAGTTTCAGGAGTTTGTGTATAAAGTTACAAACTTTCTGGGTTCCTGAAAAAAAGGTTGCTATCCCATTTCCCTCGTTTGTTCAAAAAGCAGCTCACTGCATAAATCCCTCTATACAGTACATACATACTGAGATACTGCATAATCCAAAGACTCTGAGTCTCAATCCCTAAAAACACTGAATCCCTCTTGGTTTCCCATAATTGTGTGGGCATTTTAAGTCCATATGTCTTTAAAGTTGCCTTTGAACTGTTTTGTATCGCTCGCTCGCGCTTGTTTGAGGTTGCAAGCGGGGTCCTCTGAGGTTTCCCTCCAAAACACACACAGCTCAAGTTTCTGCGGCGCTTTATTATTGTCTTTTCTCCCCTTCTGTGTTTGAAAAGTTTGGTGTAGCCAGTCTTTTTTTTACCTCAGTATTTCTGATCATCACAAACTCCTTTCATAGCAGCTGTTCACTGTTAGAGGACAGAGGGAGAAAAGTGACCACCATGGCTCTAGTGTCAAACTCTGTGAGGTAACTAATTCACAGCCTACTTGTGAAGCTGTGCCACCTGCTGGACAAACAGGTGACATCAACCCACCAGCTGCCCTCAGACTGCCCATCTGCCTTGGTCAGGAGCAGAACAGGGGTGCACGCACGCACAGATCCTGCCTTACTCCTGCCTGTGCAGTCCACTCCTGTCCAATCCCTGTGAAGCACTTCATAACTCTGGCTAGAAACTTGCACAGCACTCCTTATGCTCACTTCTGTACTTCTGTTTGGAACAGGACTTGTGACGTGAAATGTGGAACTCAAGGACACCTAAATGCCCTGGACCCTGGCAGCCCAGACTTCCTGTACTCGCATTAGGCCTCTACCCTGACTTCCTGTACTCGCATTAGGCCTCTACCCTGACTTCCTGTACTCGCATTAGGCCTCTACCCTGACTTCCTGTACTCGCATTAGGCCTCTACCCTGACACTGTGATCATATCACTCAGTATGTAGCATGCTATTGATGTAGTGCCATATAGTGGCCACATCTCTCCACTTAGCATACTTCTGCAGACGAATGACACACAATTATTATTATTATTATTGTTTTAAGCATATTATGTACATTTAAAAGAGAGAGAGAGACATTTTGGAGAGAGACAGGACTGTGGAGAGAGACAGGACAGTGAAGAGAGACAGGACAGTGGAGAGAGACAGGACTGTGGAGAGAGACAGGACTGTAAAGAGAGACAGGACAAGAGACAGGACTGTGGAGAGAGACAGGACAGTGGAGAGAGACAGGACTGTGGAGAGAGACAGGACGAGAGACAGGACTGTGGACAGGACAGTGGAGAGAGACAGGACTGTGGAGAGAGACAGGACTGTGGACAGGACAGTGGAGAGACACAGGACTGTGGAGAGAGAAATGTGGTACAGTGATGCCAGCCCAAATGGCACACAATTTGAACCTCTTTTTAGGCACTTTATCAGTGAAAACCTGTTTATTAATTCAGGATTACCCCTTGTGACCAGTTGTTCTGACCTGTAGTTGTAATCTTTGGACCTGTAGTGCTCCTATTGTGCTTCCAATATGTGCTGAATCTGTGCATACTGCATCTGCTATGAAATGTACATATCTCTCTCCTGCCTCTTCTCTTCTCCTCTGTGCTGCCCTACTTCACACCTCCACTTTTCCTCATCCCTCTCTTCCTCCTCTGTGCTGCCCTGCTTCACACCTCCACCTTTCCTCATCCCTCTCTTTCTCTTTCCCTCAGGTAGATGAGCAGATCATGGGTGCCAGATTAACTCTGGTCCTAATGAAAGGAAACTGTTCCTTGGCATCGTGTTCCTTGGCATGTGCTTGCACTCAGTCATGTCTAAACTGTGTATAAAAACAGAAAACCTCAAATGCCAAGACACAATACTCATTCTAAATAGTAGGTCCCCAACAATGAGCCCTTATTGTCTACAACTGACCGCTGTTGTTTCTTGAGACGTGACCTTTTACAATTGGTCAACCGGATAAAAAAAATGTGAAATAAATCTAGCTTTGTTAAAATAGCTGGTACAGTGGAACAAGAGGACAAGGGGATATCTTGAGATATTACATTCTGGTATATTTTGGAATGCTGTGCTGAACATCGGACACCAAGAGTTACCATGCCTGTACTGTAACTCCAAGACTGATTATTTATACTTATGGGGGTCTGTGGGTATGTCTTTGTCTGTGTGTCAGTGTGTGTGTGTGTGTGTGTGTGTGTGTGTGTGAGACAGAGAGAAGTGATATAAAAGTAACATTTTGTAAATGCGAAAATGTGTAAAAAACATAATGGTCTCTATCTTGCACACCAGCGCAATTGACTTTGTATACTCGCACTTTTGTCTTTCCTATTTTGCAGTCAACGCATATTGGAATTTTCCCTCCACAGGTACATGTGCGCCCACGGGGGCGTTTCAGCGAAAAGAGGGGGCGTGTTCTGGCGCAAACGGTCCCTGTTGATATTTTGCAGTTTCAGAAAACAATTCCGCCACAGACCAGGAACCTCCTGGTCTAAAGTCAGTGGCGCAAATTCAGATGCCATTTTTACGGGCGCATGCATGGCCACAGGCCTGCAGAAATGAATGCTATGCACACCGATATACAGACACCCTGTGCACAGATGGAAACATTCAAAGCCTTGATAATATTTGTCCGTTGCCCAGTTTTGTTCGTGCATTGGTCAACTAAAAATTTTGTAGCCTATAGTACATACATGCAATATCTTTACAACAACAACGCCTAATTATGACCTATTAATTTGGACAACTTTATACAGCCCTATAAAGGCTAAAATTACCTTTAGTTTTGTTCCAATTTCCCGTTGTGTATGGCTTTAAATATCGTGTGTGCTTTAACA